>NC_043979.1:40056355-40308353 GCF_902148855.1 Sphaeramia orbicularis | reverse complement strand
GGGAAAAAGGGAAAAACTTCCACTTCATATACAGGGTTTTTAGTAGATGGAGCTGTGTGTAAAACAGCGCCATCCAGCGTTGGGTCAAAGGAATGAGGGATTAGATTTGGAACAGGTTCTGAAGGAAATGACATTATTCTGCAGCAAATTTTATTAGATATGGCAGAGAACTGCTGAATTTGAAAATGTATTAAATCATTAGAATTTATCTTTAACAAAAAAAAAGTACTAGCACCCTGGCAATTTATAAAGAATTCTTTAAAATAGACTGAACTTGCTCTCTGATGTATTTATTTATTTATTTTTCTTAGATGTGTGTGTGGTGTGTAACTATTTTTCTAATCTGCTTTGTGTCTAAATCTTTGCATTATTTTAATTTATTTGTTCAATGCTTCTTCCTTTTGACATCTTGATGTTTGTTCAAAATGTATATGTATTGTATACCTATTTTTCAAAAAAGTTGAGAAAAAAGAAAAAAAAGGCAGAGAATTGCTGAATTTGATAAATATTAATCATTAAAATTTATCCTAAAAAAAAAAAAAAAAGGACTGGCACACTGGCAATTTATAAAGAATTATTTAAAATAGACTGAACTTCCTCTGATGTATTTATTTATTTTGCATATATATATATATGTGTGTGTGTTGGTGTGTGTATATACACACATATACATATATATATATATATATATATAATATATATATATACACATATATATATATATACATATACACACATATATATATATATACATATACACACATATATATAATACATACATATACATACATTATATACACATATATACGCATACATATATATATATATATATATATATATATATATATATCTATATATTCATTTTCTGAACCCGCTTTATCCTCACTAGGGTCACGGGGGTCGCTTGGAGCCTATCCGGAACATAGGGGCGAAGGCGGGGTACACCCCTGGACAAGTCTCCAGTTTCATCTCAGGGCTGAACATATAGAGACAAACAATCACTCTCACATTCATACCTATGGGCAATTTAGATTAACCAATTAACCTATCAGTGCATGTGTTGGATGGTGGGAGGAAGCTGGAGAATCTGGAGAGAACCCACGCAGACATGGGAGAACATGCAAACTCCACACAGAAAGGTCCCACCCCCGTCGACGGTGTTGGAATGGAACCCAGGACCTTCTTGCTGTGAGGCACGAGTGCTAACCACTGCACCACTGTGTCGCCATATAAATATAATATATATAATATATATATATATTATGTATATAAATCTTTGCATTATTTTAATTTCTTTGTTCAAATGCTTTTCCTTTTGCATCTTGATATTTGTTCAAAATTTATATGTATTGTATACCTATATTTTTCAATAAAATTGAGAAAAAATAAACAAAAAATGGCAGAGAATTGCTGAATTTGATAATATATGAAATCATTAGAATTTGTCTTTAACAACAACAACAACAAAAAGCACTAGCACCCTGGCAATTTATAAGAATTCTTCAAAATAGACTGAACTTACTTTCTGATGTTGTATGTATATTGATATATTTATTATTATTATTTGTCTAATCTGCTTTGTGTCTTTAAATCTTTACATTATTTAATTTTTGTTTTACATGCTTTTTCCTTTTCACATCTTGATATTTGTTCAAAATTTGTATGTATTGTATACCTATACAATAAAGTTCAATAAAGTTAAGAAAAAAAAAATGGCAGAGAATTGCTATTACACAACCTTCACAAGAAAATATCAACAATACAAACAGTAACAACCATGGCGATAATTATAACAGTACCAATACCTAGAACCCGAACTGAATAAACTGGGCAGAAGAGAAAGAAAAAACAACAAACAAACAAAATCACAATAAAATAAAATAAAATACATAAGATTTATTAAATGAGGAACATAAGAAAAGAAAGCATGAATAGATATCATAAACAACGACCACCCAAATAATACCGTCAACAAATGTGCACAACATCAGTTCACATTCATCTCTGTGGCAGAGTGACGGCATCCTGCATGTTTAGATGTATCCCTGTTCCAACACACCTGATTCAAATTAAAAGCCAATCATCAAACTCTGCAGAAGCCTGATAATGACCGTCAGGTGTGTTGGAAGAGGGAAACATCTGAAACATGCAAGATACCGGCCCTCGAGGACCAGGACTGGACCCCTGCTGTCAATCATGTATTTTCTCTATTTAATTTAGATGTTCATGAATACTCAAAGTAAATTCAAAGGTTATTTATCCAAACAGAGAAAACTGACTTTTTGAGCAAAATCTATCATTAATGATCATTAACCAGTGTGTCCATCCACTGTCATTGATCCAACTCCATGGGTTTTACTGAAACCAAGGATGTGAGACAAGAGTAGTTCAGGGAAATCCGTAAAACAGAGAATTACTGGACATTTATGCAGAACCGTATGAGAGTTAGTTTGAGTTTTTCTACTGGTTTGTTCTAGCGTTCCTAAAAATCTTATCTGTTTACATGGACCCTTTTTTTAGGATATGTTTTCCTCTTTTTGATGCCATCAGTGAGTCTTCTCCCACTAGGAACAGAAGCTCTGAAGTTATCTTTAACCCATAAAGACCCAGGACTAGTTTTGTGGCAGTTCACAAATACATTTTTTACTCTGTTTAACTTTTAAGTGATTTATCACCATTTACTGCAATATTATTTTCTTTATTTTGTGGTTTTTTTTCACTGAAAATAAGGTATTTTCAAATATTTAATTCATTGATCATGTAGATTTTCATAAAAGCTTAGATTAAAGATAGTTATTATATCAAAAACAGAGAAAACGGAAGAAAAAGTGAAATTTTCATTAAAATCTATAATTAACTGAACTTAAACCCAGTGTGTCCATCCACTGTCATTGATCCAACTCAATGGGTTTCACTGGTGAATCAATGTTGTAGAAGATGACGGTGTTCCAGCTCTTGGATGAATTTCTTCAACCTTGACCCTAATTTTCAGGTCAAATCAGGGTTGACACATTAAATTTGACCTCATCCAATTTCCGTCACGTTTGACAGTTTAGGTGCGACTTTGGAAGCTCTCGGACGAGTTCTTTGGGCGTCGACCTTCACCTTCATTTTCAAGGTCAAATCGGTGTCGATTCGTCAAATATGGCCTCCGACAATGACGTTAATCTGACTGCTTTTCACCACATCGTCTGACCGCTTTCATGTTTGGCATTTAGGTGCAACTTTAGAAGCTCTCGGATGAATTTCTTGCAACATTGACCTTCATTTTCAAGGTCAAATCAGGTCAAATCACATTTGACAGTTTAAGTGCGACTTTTGGATGCTCCCTTCTGCACATGCTCAGTTCCATCAAGGTAAAAACTAACATTTCAGCAAAATAATGACACAAACCCAGGACATGACATGTTGAAACTGTTACGAATTTAGTCAATAAATAGATAAAAATAGATATATTTGCATTTGTGTTCATCTGATGCAGCCACACATTTTTGTTTTACTGCAAATACAGGGTGACACAAAAAAACGGGAATTTTTTAACAATCCAATAAAACCAAGAGTGATGGAAGAAAAATTTTTCATAGTAACTGAAACCTTAAAACATGCAATTTAAGAAACAATGATGGAATTTTCATTTTTAAAAAATGACTTCCTGTAGATGGCGTCCTGTACGAATGCATTCTTGAAATCTGCTGTTGAGATTCCTCATTGACCGCTGCAACATCTCAGCTGGGATACTGTGAATTTCATCCTGAATTCTCTGTTTTAACTCATCCAGAGTTCTTGGTCGAGTCGTGTACACTTTACTCTTGAGATAGCCCCACAAGAAAAAATCACAAACGGACAAATCTGGCGATCTAGGGGGCCAGGGAACGTTACCGAATCTTGAGATCACACGGTTACCGAACAATTCTCGCACAGCCGCCAATGGTTACTAAAATGGGGTGTGTTTACTTGCTCAAGGTCACTGTCTCGCAGTGCTGCCACTTGCTCATGCTGCCAATACGCACTTCAAAAATTCCCGTTTTTTTGGGTCAACCTGTAATTTTTAAAAAATGAAAATTCCATCATTGTTTCTTAAATGGCATGTTTTAAGGTTTCAATTACTATGAATAAAATATTTTTCTTCCATCACTCTTGGTTTTATTGGATTGTTAAAAAGTTCCCGTTTTTTTGTGTCACCCTGTATTTCATGATAAGATTTGAGTTTTGTAAAAAAAAAATAAGGATGTACTGCTGTATGTGCTGCTTGAGTGCTTAGTTTTAATTGCCCCCCTTAAAGGACAGCTGGTCCCAGTCTCACCTCAGACTGGCCCTGTGGTTTAACTGGGATAAAACCTCCACTGAACTCAACCCTTTTGGCTCGCTGTTCAGAGTATATGACTTAGTGTTACAGCCGGCCTGAGGGCGAAGAGAAAGTTTAAAACACACCCACAAAATAACAGGTCGACTTCTGACCTCCACGCCCTGATCCTAAACAAGTGGCAGCGTCTTCCAAATTATATAATGACAGAGCACAGAGTCATCAGGGTAATGGTTCAGTTATATAGAGACAAAGTGGATGAGTTATCGCCAGTTTCCACAATCCTGATAGGTCCAGATATGGATTTGTTTGTTTGTTTGTTTGTTCTTACATTTTCAGGAATTAGTTGCTTTTCCATTAAACATATGCGCAAAACTTTAAGGCTATTTACTAAATGTTGAAACAACAAAAGTGCGTAATGTTGTTTTTTCCATTAAATCACAAATGCGATGATTTGTTTATTTATTATCGTGAGATGACACGAGAAGTCATTCCATAAACATGGTGACGAACGTAAATATGGTGTTGATTTACAGACATATTCAATATTATATATTACCCCTCTATCCTGCGCTAAATTTAAAAAATTATTCAGTTTCCTGGTGTGTCCACATACCGCGACATGTTTCTTTTAAAACTCTTCTTTGCTTGTTGTAACGTCCATCAACATCGTTTTTTTTTTTTTTGTTCATATGACTAGTTGTGGAAAAAGGTCTTTCCATTGCAGTTTTGCTACACCCGAAAAACTACCTCTTGCCAGCGCAAAAACTTTTAATCAAAAAACAAGAGTTTTGGCGAATTGTTGTTTTTCCATTAGGTACATTTTTATGTGCAAGTTATATTCGCGCAATTTGAGGGTCAATGGAAAAGTGACTAGTTGCAAACATACAACCAGTCCAGTGTGTGTTTGTGCGTGTATTTAGTATTAATTTGGTAAAATTTCCATTAATCAACACTTTTAGTTATTAAAAAATAAGAAAAATCAGACACATATCATCATTGTGACCAAGGAGACCAAGGAAAGGAGGTATCACTAAACCATTTTATATTATTCGTACATGTAGAAGTAGAGAGTAGGTGAAGAATATATTTATATTCTTTGGGTTTTGTTTCCAGCTCTTTGTGAAATCCATCTGTCTTGTGCGGTACATTGACGTTAGCATCATTTGTCTTTGTGCGTTTGAAGATATCAAACTGTTCAGTTCCATTACTTACGTCTTATCAGAAGGTGCATCTGTCAAATGGGTTCGACTTGCCCACAGAGGACTCCAGCTGACGGAGCATCTATTTAAGCAGGTGTTTTTTGTGCGTCTGACCTTCATTTCAGTTGCTGTTGTATGAGTTTAGTTAATTTAACCCATAAAGACCCAGTGCTACTTTTGTGGTAGTTCCCATATGACTTTTTTCCTCTAAATTTACCCTTTCTGTAGTGATATGTTAAAATTTATTGTGATATTATCCTCGTGTTTTGCATTTTTTCAAACTCATGTATTTTGTATTTGGCTCCACTAATCCTACCAATACATGTAATAATTGGTGCAAAATTCAGTTTGTCTTCTTTTCATGGTCATCAGATATGACCCCATGACTGTCACACCTAAACTGTCAAACATAACGAAGATCGGATGAGGCCAAATATAACGTTTCGACCCTGATTTTACCTGAAAATTCAGGTCGAAGTTGCAAGAAATTCATCCAAAAGCTTCTAAAGTTGCACCTAAACTGTCAAACAGACGGAGGTCAGATGAGGCCAAATGCTGGAGGCCAAATTTGATGTGCTGACCCTGATTTGACCTTGAAAATGAAGGTCAAGGTCGACACCAAAAGAACTCGTCCAAGAGCTTCCAGAGTAGCACCTAAACTGTGAAACTTTCCGAAGATCGGATAAGGCCAAATGCTGGAAGCCAAATTTGGTTCCTTGGCCTTGATTTGACCTTGAAAATGAAGGTCAAAGTCCACAATAAGAAATCATCCAAGAACTTCTAAAGTTGCATCGAAATGCAAAACATGAAGGAAATCGGATGATTTGGCGAAAAGTAATCACATTAACACCATCGCAAGAGGCCAAATTTGATGCATCAACCCTGATTTGACCTTGAAAATGAAGGTCAATGTCGACGCCCAGAGAACTCATCCAAGAACTTCTGAAGTCACACCTAAACTGTCAAACATGACGAAGATCAGATGAGGCCAAATATGATGCTTCAAACCTGATTTATCTGAAAATTCAGGTCAAAGTTGCAAGAAATTCCTCCAAAATCTTCAAAAGTTGCACCTAAACTGTCAAACATGACGGAGGTCAGATGAGGCCAAATGCCGGAGGCCAAATTTGATGTGTTGACCCTGATTTGACCTTGAAAGTGAAGGTCAAGGTCGACACCGAAAGAACTCGTCCAAGAGCTTCCAGAGTTGCACCTAAACTGTGAAACTTTCCAAAGATCGGATGAGGCCAAATGCTTGAGGCCAAATTTGGTGCGTTGACCTCGATTTCACCCTGAAAATGAAGGTCAAGGTCCATGCTGTAACAAATCACTTAAGAGCTTTTAAACTGGCATTTAAATGCCAAACATGAAGGAGATCGGATGACTTGGTGAAAAGTGATCACATTAACCATCGCGCAAGAGGCCAAATTTGATGCATCAATCTTGATTTGACCTTGAAAATGAAGGTCAAGGTCGACACCCAAAGAACTCATCCAAGAACTTCTGAAGTCACACCTAAACTGTCAAACATAACGAAGATCGGATGAGGCCAAATATGATGCTTCGACCCTGATTTTATCTGAAAATTCAGGTCAAAGTTGCAAGAAATTCATCCAAAAGCTTCTAAAGTTGCACCTAAACTGTCAACATGACGGAGGTCGGATGAGGCCAAATGCTTGAGGCCAAATTTGGTGCCTTGGCCTTGATTTGACCTTGAAAATGAAGGTCAAAGTCCATACTATAAGAAATCATCCAAGAACTTCTAAAGTTGCATCGAAATGCCTAACATGAAGGAAATTGGATGACTTGGTGAAAAGTAATCACATTAACACCATCGTCGGAGGCCAAATTTGATGCTTCGGCACGGATTTGACCTTGAAAATGAAGGTCAAGGTCAACAGCCAAAGAACTCGTCTAGGAGCTTCCCGAGTCGCACAGAGATAATCCAAGAGCTTCTAAAGTTGCACCTAAATGCCAAACATGAAAGGAATTGGATGACTTGGTGAAAGGTAATCACATTAGCACGTTTCAAGAGTCCAAGTTCGATGCATCGACACTGATTTGACCTTGAAAATGAAGGTCAAGGTCGACACCCAAAGAACTCGTCTAGGAACTTCCCAAGTCACACAGAGATCATCCAAGAGCTTCTAAAGTTGCACCTAAATGCCAAACATGAAGGAAATCGGATGACTTGGTGAAAAGTAATCACATTAACACCATGGCAAGAGGCCAAATTCGATGCATCAACCCTTATTTGACCTTGAAAATGAAGGTCAAGGTCAACACCCAAAGAACTTGTCTAAGAGCTTTCAGAGTTGCACCTAAACTGTCAAACTTTACAAAGTTGGGATGAGGCCAAATTTGGTGCGTTGACCTCGATTTGACCTTGAAAAAGAAAGGTCAAAGTCCACACTGTAAGAAATCATCCAAGAGCTTCTAAAGTTTTTTTTAAGAAACATCTTCAGAAGCACCTTTATTCTCTTGCTTTAATCGGTATCCCTTGATTTTATTGGGTATTTTAGAATTTCTTATTTTATATTTTTGCACTTTGTTTTCTTTTTGTGTTGCTGTCTTGTATCTTTTTAATCTGTAAAGCACTTTGTGTGGTTTTCTCTGCGATAAGTGCTATATAAATACATTTTTACTTACTTAATTAAATACCAAGTAGAGGAGATCAGATGATGCGCATAGATTGAAAAACACTCTTTTTTAAGTAAAAATTGAACTCTGTAACTTCTTCTACATTATGTATGAGGCTTAAAAATAAATATAAAGAAAAAATAATGAAGAAATGGCCACAGACTGCAGCCCTTCTGTACAGATCGGTTTAATAATCCCATTAACAGGTGACCGAACAAACACAAATGCACATACGTTAACAGTGGGAGGTGACGCAGAGTTCGGCCGTTAAATGAAACATACTCGCTGGGAACATTTGTGGCTGGAATTCAACTGAAAAACCTCTGGATGTGCTGTTCATAACAGTTTACACACATTCAGTAAACACCGCATTCATCTTCCTGTTGTTTTTGTGTACGAGTAAACGTCAGAAAAAATGGGGAGACGGGGGGAGTTTTCGCAGAGTTAAACAAAAACCTATTATGTCTGTATTAAGCAGCGCTCCTTTGGAATTAAAAAGCTCCAAATTAAGTTGATTTCCTCCATAATGAGAATCAATGGATAGTGTTTGGGGAATAGTAATAAAACGCATTGCGATTTGTCTGCTTTAATGAAAATAAACTAAGAATAAGGCTTCGATTAGAACTTAAGGGCCTTCTCTCTCTCAACCCTAATGATTGTAGAACCTTTGTGAAGTCATACGGTGTGGACTGAACAGAGTGGAGCCTTTTATAAATAATAAATGAACTCCAACAGTCATTGTGAAATACTGTGCGTTCTCACTGGGCATACAAAGTCAGCTCTGCAGAGGTGAGCGGCTCACCATAATTGGACTGAGACAGAGTTTTTATTCCAATAATGAGTCATATTTTCTCCCTGAGATGCCTCGAATCGGACAAGAAGTTCTACCTGTAAAAGGCTTATTAACCCTTTAGAGGAAATACTCTGAAATTCAACATTTCAGTGTGTTATTGGAGGACCTAACAAGACTTCATTACTTTGGGGAAATTTTTTTAAAACTTTTTTATTGTAATGTAGAAAATCAAGGTTAATGAAGTTACCATATTTGGTTCCTTACCCATAAGTGGCAGAAAAAAATGAAAATAAATCGAAGAATTATGTAGAAAACAAGTGGTTCCAGGCACGACAAACCCCACCCCTCACACATATTGTAGTTTATTTTGGCATCGATCCAGCTGATGTCATCATAGACAAATTTTAGTCATTATAAGTACATGGGATTATTACTCTGCGCCTCAAAGGGGAGAGAAGAGGTGTTGTTTTTGGTTTGGTTTGTTTGACTTAGACAGACTTTAATGTCATTCAGATATACAAGTATATACAGGGGTGACAAGGGCACATGTCACCCCGTTACTTATTGAGTTACACTGGTTACCCATAGCTGCCCGCATCAAGTTCAAATCCTTAATCCTAGCCTACAAAATTCTCAGTGGGTCTGCTCCTACCTATAGGTGCACTGATAAAAGCTTTTGTTGCCATACGACCACTCCGCTCATCTGGGGAACGTTGTCTGGGGGTCCCCAGACCTTGTACAAGACAATCCAGGCTCTTTTCATGGGTTGTTCCACGTTGGTGGAACGTTCTACCAAGTTCTACGAGAACAGAGGCATCCCTGCCTATCTTCAAGAAGCTCCTGAAGACCCAGCTCTTCCGTGAGCACCTCCTGTCCTAGCACTGTCAGACATTCCATTTTAAATATTTTAATAAGGTTTTTCCAAGGATTATCACAGATTTTTCCCAGGATTATCTCTGGTCCTGCTGCGGTGGTCCTGCCTCTCTGCCTTCATCATCATCATCACTTATCTTCAACTGCCTCCATGTCTCCCCTATTCCCCCCCTTCTCCCCCTCTCCCCCCAGTCTCTATCTCTATCGCTCCTCTTTTTCTCTTTCTTTACTCTCTCTTTAACCCCAACTGGTCAAGGCAGACGTCCATCCTCCAGGAGTCTGGGTCTGCTCCAGGTTTCTGTGTTAAAGGGAAGTTTTCCTTCCACTGTCACCAGTCACAGTGTGCTCCTGGAGGATTCTGTTGGGTTTCTGTAAATTGGCTTAGAGTCTGGTTTTGACCAACTCTATATATAAAGTGTCATGAGATAAGTTTTTTGTTGTGATCTGGAGCTATTTAAATAAAATTTGATTGATTGAGTGATTTGATTGGTTTTCCCTGTAAGTCGCTTCGGAAAAAAGCGTCTGCCAAATGCATAAACATAACACAAACATAACATATACAGAGCAAAATGTCGTTGCATTACACTTGCTCCAGTATAAATATCCATCCATCCATTATCTGCTGCTTAACTTGGGCTTGGTCACGGGGGTAACAGTCTAAGCAGGGATGCCCAGACTTCCCTCTCCCCAGACTCCTCCTCCAGCTCTTCCGGGGGGACCCAAGGCGTTCCCAGGCCAGCCTAGAGACATAGTCTCTCCAACGTGTCCTAGGTCTTCCCCGAGGCCTTCTCCCGGTGGGACATGCCCGGAACACCTCCCCAGGGAGGCGTCCAGGAGGCATCCGAAACAGATGCCTGAGCCACCTCAGCTGGTTCCTCTGGATGTGGAGGAGCAGCGGCTCTACTCCGAGCTCCTCCCTGGTGACTGAGCTCCTCCCCCTATCCCTAAAGGTGTGCCCAGCCACCCTGCTGAGGAAACTCGTTTCGAGCACTTGTATCCGGGATCTTGTCCTTTCGGTCATGACCCAAAGCTCATGACCATAGGTGAGGGTAGGAACGTAGACTGACCGGTAAATCGAGAGCTTCGCCTCTCGGCTCAGCTCCTTCTTCACCACAACTGACGATACAACGACTGCATCACTGCAGACGCTGCACCCATCCGTCTGTCAATCTCACGCTCCATCCTTCCTTCACTCGTGAACAAGACCCCAAAATACTTAAACTCCTCCACTTGGGGCAAAGTATAAGTAAAATATAGTATAAGTATAAATATAACACAATAAAAATAGAATATGGGCGATAAAATGTAAAATATAAAATATTAAAATATGTAAAATGTGAACACATGCACAGTGAAATATAGGCCAAGCAAAGGACAAAGAACAGTGCAAAATAATAGAATGTAAAAAATGTAATAAAAGTGCCAGTCGTGCAATAGTATTTTACACTAAAATTAGAAGTCTGATGTTTGTTTGTTTGTTAACACTCTAGCAGCAAAACTATTGGTTGAATTCACACCAATTGGGTTTATAGATTACCAGTGACCCAGAATAGAACTGATTACATTTTGGGAAAAGTAGGTCAAAGTTTACATTTTTATGAATTTTTTAAAAATCTTTTTTTCCCCCATTCACTTACAATGGGTAAAACTTTAAATGTCTGTAGCAACAAAACTATTGATTGAATTCATACCAAATTGGGTTTTATAGATTACCAGCGACCCAGAATAGATGTGATAACATTTTGGGAAAAGTAGGTCAAAAGTCATATTTTTTCTGAATTAAAAATATATTTTTTCCCATTTACTTATAATGGGCAAAATTTCACGTCTATAAAAAAACATTTTTGTTTCAATTTACTTCAAACTTGGCACATATATAAAAGCAACTGATATACTGACAGGCACATGCATAGACATGATGACATCAGCTGGATCGATGCCAAATAAGCGACAATACGTGCGAAGGGCGGGGTTTGTTATGCCTGGAGCCACTTGTTATTTTTTAACTCATAAAAAACGTGAACTTTGACCTACTTTTCCCAAATATAATCCCATCTAATGTGGGTCACTGGTAATCTATAAACCAAATTTGGTATGAATTCACCAATAGTATTCTCCCTTTGAACATCATTCCTTACATTAGTACCATTACTTCATGGTACCTAACAAAGCAGGTCCACTCACTGTTCATGCAGAGGCGGACCTTACAGACCCTGGAGACCACATTAGACCTGAGACTGCTGACTCACTGTCCTCACTGGAACTGTTACTGTCACTGTCTTGTAATGTGTGTGGAAATGACCAAAAATAGTCACTTGCCTGACTAAGGGTTAAAGCTAAAGTGAATGTGAGCTGCTGAGGCTTATGCTGCTACGCTAAACCACCTTACATACTGGTCCTCTGAGACAAATGTTATAATTAGACAGGAGTCTCATCTGGTGAATGCTTTTTTTTTTTTTTTTCTTTTACCGACAAACAGCCGCGGTGCAATCAGAGCCAGACAGGGAGTCGACGTGCAGAGTTCAGCAGCTGAGGAACTCGCCGGTCCTCTGCAGATGTGCGCTCTCATTTTCTAAAATAGACTTTACAAAGCAGAACAACAACAACAACAACAACAACAACAACAACAACAACATTTTAACCCTTTATCGACCAAGGGACTAATTAGGTCATTTATGCATACATTACAAGACAGTGACAGCAACAGTTCCAGTGAGTCACCAGTCTCAGGTCCAATGTGGTCTCCAGGGTCTGTAAGGTCCACCTCTGCATGAACAGTGAGTGGACCTGCTTTGTTAGGTACCAGGAAGTAATGGTACTAATGTAAGGAATGATGTTCAAAGGGACAATGTGGATGTGGACAGGGGTCTGGATCAGCACTGATGTGGGTCTAATGTTCGAAAATACAGGTTCCTTTACCTTACATGTGTTTTTCTTGTATTTTTTTTTATTTTTTGGCCACTGGGTAAGGAACCAAATATGGTAACTTCATTGACCTTTGTTTCTTTGTTATGTTGTTGTAATGTTCTACAAGTTACATTCTTTTCATCTTACATGTGTCTTGTATTTTTTATATTTACCTCTTGTATTTTTTTTTTTTTTTAATTTTTTGGCCACTTATGGATAAGTAACCAAATATGGTAACTTCATTGACCTTTGTTTCTTTTTTTCTTATGTTGTTGTAATGTTCTAAAAGTGACATTCTTTTCACCTTACATGTGTTTTTCTTGTATTTTTTATATTTACCTCTTGTATTTTTTATTTGTTGGCCACTTATGGGTAAGGAACCATATATGGTAACTTCATTGACCTTTGTTTCTTTGTATGTTGTTGTAATGTTCTAAGAGTTATATTCTTTTCATCTTACATGTGTCTTTCTTGTATTTTTTTTATATTTACATCATATATTTAATTTTTTTGCCACTTATGGGTAAGGAACCAAATATGGTAACTTCATTGACCTTTCTGTCTTTGCTTCTTTCTTATGTGTTGTAATGTTCTAAAAGTTATATTCTTTTCATCTTACATGTGTTTTTCTTGTATTTTTTATATTTACCTCTTGTATTATTTATTTTTGGCCACTTATGGGTAAGGAACCAAATATGGTAACTTCATTGACCTTTGTTTCTTTGTTATGTTGTAGTAATGTTCTAAAAGTAATATTCTTTTCACCTTACATGTGTTTTTCTTGTATTTTTATATTTACCTCTTGTATCATTTATTTTTTGGCCACTTATGGGTAAGGAACCAAATATGGTAACTTCATTGACCTTTGTTTCTTTGTTATGTTGTTGTAATGTTCTACGAGTTATTCTTTTCATCTTACATGTGTCTTTCTTGTATTTTTTATATTTACATCTTATATTTTTAATTTTTTTTTTGTCACTTATGGGTAAGGAACCAAATATGGTAACTTCATTGACCTTTCCTTTGCTTCTTTCTTATGTTGTAATGTTCTAAAAGTTATATTTTTCATCTTACATGTGTTTTTCTTGTATTTTTTATATTTACCTCTTGTATTATTTTTTTTTGGCCACTTATGGGTAAGGAACCAAATATGGTAACTTCATTGACCTTTGTTTCTTAGTTATGTTGTTGTAATGTTCTACGAGTTATATTCTTTTCATCTTACATGTGTCTTTCTTCTATTTTTTTATATTTATGTCTTATATTTGTAATTTTTTTGTCACTTATTGGTAAGGAACCAAATATGGTAACTTCATTGACCTTTGTTTCTTTGTTATGTTGTAGTAATGTTCTAAAGTAATATTCTTTTCACCTTACATGTGTTTTTCTTGTATTTTTTATATTTACCTCTTGTATCATTTATTTTTGGCCACTTATGGGTAAGGAACCAAATATGGTAACTTCATTGACCTTTGTGTTCTTTGTTATGTTGTTGTAATGTTCTACGAGATATTCTTTTCATCTTACATGTGTCTTTCTTGTATTTTTTATATTTACATCTTATATTTTTAATTTTTTTTTTTGTCACTTATGGGTAAGGAACCAAATATGGTAACTTCATTGACCTTTCTGTCTTTGCTTCTTTCTTATGTTGTTGTAACGTTCTAAAAGTAATATTCTTTTCACCTTACATGTGTTTTTCTTGTTTTTTTTTTATGTTTACCTCTTGCATTTTTGTTTTTTTTGCCACTTAAGGGTAAGGAACCAAATATGGTAACTTCACTCACCTTGATTTTCAACATAACAATAAAATTTGGAAAAATTTCACAAAAGTAATAAAGTCGTTTTTAGGTCCTCCATAACAAACTAAGGCTACATTCAGACTGCAGGCAAATGTGGCCCAAATCCGATTTTTTTGCCCATATGTGACCTGTATCCGATCTGTTAAAGAAAGTTTGAACAGCACAAATCCGATTTTTTCAAATCCATCCCAGGCCACTTTCATATGTGGTCCTAAATCTGATACGTATCTGATATTTGCAATGCAACTTCAGTCTGAACGGCCAGGTCGCAATTCTCTGACCTTTACATCATTGAAATGCGACAAATGTCACAATTCTGCGTCCCAGGAGGAGAAGTGACCTATTTACGTCTTCCGTAAACACAGTGCTAGCCTCTTTTGGACCTCTTTTGCTCATGTGGGTCACATTCAGTTCATACTCCAAACTGATCGAAGTTGCATTTAATGTGAAATATGAACAAGTACAGAAAAAAAAAAAAAAAATCAGATTTCAACAAAAAATCGGAGTCGTGCATAAAGACCTGCTGTCTGAACGTAGTCTAAGCTTTCGAGTGTTTCTGTGAGTGTCCTATAGTTAGAGTTAAGAGTTAAAGCTCTTTGGTTTCACCCAGGTCACCTGTGGGAGTAGTTGAACTACAGAAGCTTCTGATGCAGACATCTAACGAGGTTATTTTTCATTCGGACTAAAACCAGTACATTTATTTGCTTACTCATTCTAGTCTGCTTCTAAGAATACAATAATAGCAGGTTTGACAAGTGGTTTAATGAAGTTGGTGTATTTTATTTCTTTTGTTTTGCATTTACAATCTAATTCTTTTTCGGTTTAATATAATATTAAAAGTATATCAGCGGGTCAGTGTTCCGTGTCAGAGCTAACCACGTTAACCCATAAAGAGCAGGTGCTACTTTTGTGGCAGTTCCCAAATGAAGTTTTCTCTATATTTAACCTTTTTTTAAAGCGATTTATCACTATTTATTACACTGGTCAACAACAAATTTATTGTTTAAGTGTTTTGAGCTGTTTAGGATAATTTTGGTGTGCTGAATCCAAAAATCACATTAATTTTGCTCAATCAGGTCAACTTTCGGAACTATGCTACATATTGGCTTTTTCATTATTATTTACTTACATTTATGGGCATGTTCACATGTTCACAAAATGTCCACTCAGCTGACACCAATGCGTTTAATTTTTGAAGCGAAGAAAACAGTATTTACTGATAAATTGCATGAAAACTATAACGAGTCACACTCAGGGAAATCTACAAAATGTTACTAATTCATGTCAGAGAGATATGTAGGTTTTCAAACTTTAATAAAAATATGTGTAAAAACCACAAACAATAAAATCCATGAATATACAAGAGAACATCTGTAGAATAGCTGTCCAATGTAGTACCAGTATGCATGAAAGGGTTAAAGTTGACCGTTATTATAACAAAAACAGAGAAAACTCAAGAAAAGTGACTTTTTCAGTAAAAAAAATCATCAATTGAGCATAAACCCAGTGTGGTCCATCCACTGTCATTGATCCAACTCCATGGGTTTTACTGGTGAATCAATGTTGTAAGAAGATCCCTTATGCAAAGAAAATATATTTCTCTATATATAGACTGTCATATATTACTGACTGAAAAATATATTACTGTATAATATATATTTATATTGAAAATATACAGAATATATTGTGTCAATATATTTTGTATTATATTACAATATATTGAAAAATACATAAGGAATTGCCGCTTTTCATATATTTGAAACACTAGTGACAATATATTTACTTATATGTATAATATATGGCATTATAATTTTGTAAGACACTTCATACTGTATGTATGCATGTTATATGTCACAGTCGAAATTAAAATCCAGGCCAATTAAAATCCGCCTAGACCAGATTAAAAATTTTGATTTCGCCTAGGGCCAAATTAAAATTTTAATTTTGCCATATTAAAATTTGAATTCTGCCTAGACCAGATTAAAATCTCTCTTATCTAGAATCTGGGATTTTACTTCTGCCTAGGCCAAATTAAAATCACTAATATTCCAATAAATTTGACCTTGCAAAAGATTATTTTTCCTGTATATGTCCATACATAATTATTTTTGGTTGCTAACCCTGTTATAAAAGAATGTAGTTCACACCTGTGCTGACGTTTACCATACAGAGAGACTCGCTATACATCAACAGATCTTATCAGCATGGAACACGTCCATTTCCAGCCCTACAGAAGGTAGATCCTGAAAATCTCAGCGAGACATCGGTTTATCCAGGTTTGCAGGGCCAATGGAAGGTGGACACCTGCATCAAGTGGATCTTTGTGTTCATGTAAAGGGAGCTGTATATCGAACAAGTGCAGGTGCAAGAAGGCTGGGATCAAGTGTTCAACAAAATGCCATACATCTACAAATGGACCTTGCCAGAATAGAGTGTAATTTTTCTCATGACAACAAATAAATATGTAGAAGACATGTATGAGTATGGTACTAATACGAGCATTATGTTGTAAAAAAAAAAAAAAAGTGATACTGTGTGAAATGTATCAATGTATGTTTGTTCAAATAAAGTTAAATAAAATGTGAAAAAAATATTGGTCTTGTTATATGTAAATTGCCTTACATTAAACTTTTAATTTGGGCTAGGCAGAATTAAAAATCCCAGATTCTAGATAGAGAGATTTTAATCTGGTCTAGGCAGAATTAAAATTTTAATATTAAAATTAATTATTAATTATTTTTAAAATTAAATTTTAATTTGGCCTAGGCGAATCAAATTTTAATCTGGTCTAGGCGGATTTTAAATTGGCCTGGATTTAATTTCGACTGTGACATATACATACATATATTGTCCTAGTTTATTACTAAATACCAGTATATTTAATTATATATTTCGTAATACACTTCAAAAAATATGCATGTATATATATGTACATCTTTTTCATCCTATGTTGCCAAAATGACTAAGGCGGCATCTTTTTTCAGTTAACACTTTTTCATGCATATCACAATGCAGAATTTTCATGAAATAGTTTATTATACATAACAAGTAATGTAAGTCTTGATAATATCTGCTTTATGTAAACTTGTGTCATGGAAAGAAATTGAGTTTCAATAAAACTAGATGTAAAATATAGGGAAGTTTTTGTCCTCATTGCAGTATATGTTTTATATGTAGCATATATGATTAAAAGCATATAGTGCAGTAATATTGGAAAATATATGCACTACTTTCCCATATATGGAAATGTATTTTTAATATAATGCTAGTAATTTTCTCTATTTAATTTATAGAGCACTTTTCACAGACAGAGTCACAAAGTCACAAAATTATATTTTTCAATATATTGCCATAATAGTTTTGTTTCATAAGGGATGACGTTGTTTCCACGGTAACTACAGAGCCTCTGAACGTCCAAATGGGTCATATCTGATGACTTTTTAAGCTTAGAAACAGCATTTTACACCATTTATTCACATGTATTGATAGAATTAGTGAATTGACAGATATTACGTCGTCAGTGGTTCTTCGGGTCTTACGGGTTCATGTAAAAGCCTCCACCCATCTTTCCACTGCTCTTTGTGTGCATGTACATGGAAATAAAACAATGACAACCCAACCCCAACATATGGCAAGAAACTGTTTTATTATATTTTAGAATGACAAATAGTTATGGACATTACTTTTGTTGTTTCAATACACAAGCAAATCTGTATGGACAATCATTAGGCAGATGAAAACCAAATAAAATAATTTGTACACATATTTTACAATACAGACTGTAGTTCCTCACTGGCTAAAGCAATATGCATTATGCAGGAAGGTATTGCTATTCATATAGTACAGCTAATTACAGTTGATATGAAAAAAAAAAAAAAAAAAAAAAGCAAAAATAAGTTATTTAAATATCAATTACATATACAGAATGTGCAAGTCCTGCTAAGCATTTCATATATGTAATTAAAGAATTGATTTTTTTTTTTTTTTTTAAGACTGCAAAAACAACAGGAAATGAGTGAAACTGAAACAGGTTAAGTTGTGACTGGTTACCAAACTTGCCAGTGGGAACTTAATACTAAAGTAAAATACCAGCATAAGCCCCTGAAACCCTTTACAATACCTGACAACAAATGTCCATTTATGGACCTGTGAACACAATGTAGCCAAATTCATTAGAAAACAGTTAGATTTACCCTCTAAAGTGCATTTACAGTGGTCAGTATTTCCATTCTTTACTAAGCACATCTTGGGGTCTTTGTGTTTTTTTTGTTGTTGTTGTTTGTTTTTTTTCATTAATGGCCCCCTATCGTTCTTTCCCAGAGCACCACTGTGATTGAATAGGAAAAGGCATCAAACATCTATCTATCTATCAAGTGCCCACTGCAAAAAAAAAAAAACAAAACAAAAAAAAACCCCTCCAAATTTAACAATAACACTTCGCAAATATGAAATCTATGGAATACAGTTCAGTTTTGGCGTTGAAAGATAGAAAAACAATCAGAGAATGTTTGCAAGCTCCATTTCATGCAGGGTGTGCGAATAAAAAGAGCTACCAGTTCCTGTTACGTTCACGTTTGTTTGTTTGTTTGTTTTTTTGGCCCAAAGGGTTTGTGTAAAAGACCGACCCGACTCAGCGGTTCCCTGATTTTACGAGATCGAGCCCGTTACATGACCGTAAAAATCCGATAACTGGGAGTAATCCGATAAATGCGACGTGTTTACATGCGCTTCAGAAATGCGATAATCAAAAAACCCTGGTTTACGTGTTTCAGTCCGTTATTTGTTTTTTTTCGGAGTATGTACGTATGCTATGACCTAAGACGTACACTTCCTGTCATTTTCAAACAGGTGGTCGGGTCTTGGTAACCATGGCAACACCTATGGTGTTAGCGGTAGCTGTGTTAATGTGGGAGGCACTAATAAGACTGCAAAATAGGATACATGTTGCTGCTATCCTTCATTTCATTTCATTGTTGTTTACCTTTTTCCTTCGACTCATGTTGTCGCTGCGTAACTCTATATATATAGATTTTATTGTTTTTATTGTTTTTTGCTTTGGTTTTGTTTGTTAACATTTTAGGAGCAAAACTATTAGTTTGAATTCACACCAAACTGAGTTTATAGATTGCCAGTGACCCAGAATAATGTGATTACATTTTGGGAAAAGTAGGTCACAGTTAAAATTTTTTATGAATTTTTTAAAATCTTTTTTTCCCCATTTACTTATAAAGGGCGAAATTTCAAATGTCTGCAGCAGCAAAATTATTGGTTGAATTCATATCAGATTTGGTTCATAGATTACCAGTGACCCAGAATAGATCTGATTATATTTTGGGGAAAATAAGTCAAATTCCAATTTTTTTAATGAAATTTTTAAACCCCCCCCCCATTTACTTATAACAAGCGAAATTTAAATGTCTGTAGTAGCAAAACTATGGTTTAATTCATACCAAATTGGGTTTATAGATTGCCAGTGACCCAGAATAGATCTGATTATATTTTGGGAACAATAAGTCAAGTTCCAATTTTTTTAATGAAATTTTAAATCTTTTTTTCCCCCCATTTATTTATAATGGGCGAAATTTCAAATGTCTGTAACAACAAACTATTGGTTGAATTCATACCAAATTGGGTTTATAGATTACCAATGACCCAGAATAGATGTGATTACAATTTTGGGAAAAGTAGGTCACAGTTTAAATTTTATATGAATTTTTCAATTCTTTTTTCCCCCATATACTTATAATGGATGAAACTTCAGATGTCCTGTAGCAGCAAAATTATAAGTTGAATTATATCAAATTTGGTTATAGATTACCAGTGACCCAACATAGATCTGATTATATTGTGGGAAACATAAGTCAAGTTCCAATTTTTTATGAAATTTTTAAATCTTTTTTTGCCCCATTTACTATAATGGGCGAAATTTCAAATGTCTGTACCAACAAAACTTTGGTTGAATTCATACCAAATTAGGTTTATAGATTACCAATGACCCAGAATAGATGTGATTACATTTTGGGAAAAGTAGGTCAAAGTCAAATTTTCTATGAATTTTTAAAATATTTTTTTCTCCATTTACTTACAATGGGGGAAATTTCACATCGATGAAAACATCAATTTTGTTTCAATTGGCTTCGAACTTGGGCACATATATAGAAGCAATTGATGTGATGACATCACCACATAGACATGATGACATCACTGGATTGATGCCAAAATCAGATACAATACGTTTGAGGGGTGGGGTTTGCTGTGCCTGGAACCACTTGTTATTTTATTTTATTTTTTTAGACGTGGAGAGATTCAATTCACGTCAATTTTATTTGTAGAAGCCCTATACACAACAAGGTTGCCTAAACAGGGCTTTACAGAATAAGTTGAATATGAAAATAAACAACAGATGTAAAAAAACTAAAGAAATCAGAATTACCTTGTGTACATGCGTGAAGACATCGGAGTATTAGGGCAAAATCTAGGTGTGTTAATTCCGATTTCTCATAATCAGATAAATGCAGTTATCGGATAAAACCTATGAGATTATCTTGTTTATACGATCACTTGATCACGTTTTTCGTCTTCCTACTCCTTTTCGAGTGTAGAATGAATGATTTTGGAAGTTTGAATTTGCATGTACTTTGTAAATGCTCGAATTAAACAAAACGAAATGACATGAAATGAATGAATTAATCTGATAAACTGCAGAAATCGGACAAATGATCGGAGTATCGGCATGCATGTAAACGGGCTCAGTATTTAGTGTCCTATGTGTGCTGAACTCTGGAGTTCAACTTTCACCTGATTTAACCATCGGTCCTCAGTGTTTCTGACAAATGTCCAATTAGGTTTTTAGAACAACATTTATTATAGATATAATATGTAAACAAAAAATAAAAATAAAAACCAAAAACACTTAGAACAAGCTTATTATCCTGCTATAAATCAATTCTTAGCATTAACTGAAGTGTAGACAGTCCATTAAATTCCCAATAGATGTCCGGTTTTGCCTCCGGAACATCTCTATTACAGTATCTTTTCCGTCGAATACATGCCCCCCCCCCCGAAAAATATGTACTATGTTTGTGTTGAAAAGGGTGTGGGGATGTTCGACGTACGGCAAAATGTCCGTCGTCACCACAAGCGTAACATCGAAAATGTGGTTTTTCATGTGGGCTCGTTTATGGTCCGTATCCATATGAACCGTCCTGCTTGGCGTGTTTCGTTTGGCGTAGTCGGTAGAGTCCGTACTGAGACGTATGCTCTATTTGTTGTAGCTTTCATTCAAATCAGTAAGGCAACGAAAAATACTCTCGTCTATACAGGGAATGTATCGATGCTGTGAAAGCTGATTGCGATTACTGGAGTAAAACGGAGCTCTCTTGGCATTTCGGAGCAGTGAAATAAGAGAAGAATATGAAATACAAAAAGGTGTGTCGGTAGCTGTTTCAGTTCAGAAATGACCTCCGAATAAGGCTGCGACATTCAAAAGGCAAACAGAAACTTGAACACATATATCCGTTTAAATTTTTGTTACGTTATAATACAGAAACATGATACAAAAGAAGCCATTTCCAATCTCAAAACAACCGGTTATTGACCGTTAGTCGAATTGAAGTCCCAGACGTCCTCTGTCGTTAGGAGCCTATTAGGGGGAATGAAAGGAAATCACTTTGGCCCGAGCTACATCCGTAAAAATACCCTCCGATTATGGTGCCACGCCTCAAGCACTTATGAAATATGCACAATAAACCGTCTTTCTGTATTTAAAAAAAAAACAAAAAAACATCCATCCTACAAAAGAGTGTGCTATCTTCCTCAAAGGCAGATCCAAGTCTTGACTTTAAGACTTTTGGGGTGTCTTCAGAAAGGAAGCCATCCCACAGAAGGACTCTAAAGTTTGTTTTATTTCAAAAAGGCATCTGATATCTTGTGTCTTGGCTTTCAGGATAATTCCCCATGCCGTAAAACATTTGAGAAAAGATAAGGAGACAAAATCAGAGAGCAGAGGCGCTCACTTCTTCTAGTCTTTGACACGTGCAGAACAGGATGTGCTGCAGCGCTGTGGTCTCGTTGCATGGATGTTGAGTCTCGGAGCCAGTTCGTCCTTGGCCACACCCACCCCCACCCCCACCCACCCACCCACACACACGTTTAATGAGATGGTACTGACCAGTGAGTCGATTACCTGTTAATTATCAACCAATAAGACCAACCGCCAACACGGTTAGGACTGCACCTCTCCGTTTGTGCCGACCAATCGCGCCTCGCTGACCAGCCGGCGGGCGTGTCTTTCGTCCGGACCCCCGCCTCCCAGACGCTGCTCTCCGTTAACAGGCACGTGGCTCAGCGAGTTGACGCCGGCCGCGGCCAGAGAGGCAGCGTACATGGGCAGGCCGATGGAGACCAGCCAATCGGAGACTGTGCTGATGTTACCTGAGGGCAGCGGCTCCTGCACATCTCTGTCAAACCTCCAGAGGGGATCTGTGGAGACGACAAAAATATATGTGCTTTTACATCTGTGACTTCTAGTTTTGATTGTATATATAATATTATATATATATATTATATATATATATGTATATATATATATTTATTAGGCCTGTAACAGTACACAAAATTTTCGGTTCGGTACGTTTTCGGTTTTCAAAGCCACGATTTGTTTTTTTTTTGGTTTGGTACGGGAAGAAAAAAAACCCTTCAAAATGTCTGCTAATGCATTTATGAATTTTTTAACATTTTTCCCCCAATTTTTGGAAACAATAGAATATAGAAAAACAGGAATAATATAATTCTGCTGTTACAAATCAAATATAAAATAAAATAATCATTAATATTACTAAATGTATTTTAAACATTAGTATTGCACTTTTCCCTGAAAGGTAGTGTTCGAACAAACAAGAAAATCTAATCACAGTTCTGTCAGTTCTCATTCTGCAGAAAAATAACATAAATATTCCACATGAAGTGCAACATTAACAAGAGGGTAAACTGGTATTCTGTTGAAACAAACTGAAGAGAAACTCTGACAACACAATGAACCCAATTATTTATTTTAGGACAGAGAACAAACTGTTTAGGCCACTGTGTGTATTGTGTGTGCCTGTGTGCACGGGGGATTTTTTTTTTTTTTTTGTCGAGCTGGGGGGGGGGGGGGGACACGCAGTTATATAACTCGGGGTGTGGTCCATAACTAACGTAACGAACGCTGTCGTGAAACGAAAGTGAAACTTTACAAACTTTCAACATTCCATTTATTCCTCTGTTATACAGCGTGCATGACAGACAGACAGACAGACAGAGCTAGTGTCAGTGTTTTAGAACTACCGTAGTTCCTAGGGCCAAACAACGTCCGTCTTATTAACATCTCTTTCCTCGTTGTTGTCTTTCACCTGAACCAGAACTGATCCAAACTGGACTGGACTGATGGTGGAGGGTCTGCAGTCTCTTCCTTCCAGGTTCACATCATATTTGTTGTTTTTTTTAACCTTATATCAGCTGTTATTTCATATTTCGGGTCAATGTGTGCGTCCTTCAATATGTCCGTGTGAAACTTGCACGGATTTAAAGTTCCGCATCGAACGACGTCTTTCGTTCCTTTTTCTTTTTCTCATCATACTGTGCCGTTTCAGTACAGCTGTGTACCGAACCCAACAGGTGTGTACTGAAATGGTTCGGTTCAGTACGTGTACCGTTACAGGCCTAGTATATATATATATATATATATATAATATATATATATATATATATATATACACACACATATATGTTGTGTTTTTTTTTAAATAAATATTTTTATTGAAAAATATGGCACATCAATGACAGAAAGTCAACATTTCAGGAAACAAAAATAGTTATTATTTGTGCATCACACAAAAAGATTTTTTTTTTTTCATAAACAAAGTATACAAGAGGTAAGCAAAACTACATAAAAAAACATAAAATCATACATAGAAAATAACTAATTAAGTAAAATTAAATATATAAAAAGGAGAAATATATCCTCCTGAGACCCAGTGAGTTAACATTTTTGCCATTTTATATTAAATAACTGCCTTAATTGGAAACAGCATGATGCAACAGTTTTTTTCAGACATTTTTTTTTTTACTTCTTTTTTTTTTTTTTAATATAATGTCCTTTTCAGTGGACATTTTTTAAGTTTTTATTTTAAAGTAAAGCTGTGAAACTTTTGTCCACTACAGAAGACAAAAATGCATTGCTGGGTCTCAGGAGGATAAGAGAAAAAAAAAGAAATCATTGATTTTATATTTTAATCTTTTATACCTGTATTCTGACTCTGCATAAAAAGAGTCAAATATTGAATATTACACGTGCAACTTTTTTTTTTTTTGGCTGTGCATTATATTATATATAAAGTGTGATTTTTTTATTTTTTTTATAATAAATAAAAAAAAACCCCCACCCCACCCCCCTCTGATTTTTACATCCCTACTGCTGCTAAATGAATATCATCCTTGGGGGGGGGTTTGGAGTTTTCTTACACCTATATCCTACATCGCTGCCACTAACTTTCACCTGAACCGAACTGTCGGCAGTTTCGGAATTCGCGAATGTCCCCATACACATAAATACACTGTATACCTCGCACCCTGTGTATAGTAACATTAACTGATGATACTGTTCTATTTATCAATGCTCTGAAGCCCTTTCATGACTCCATCTTTTGTTGCCTTACAGCCATGCGGTGTTGTTTACGGAGCTCTTTGACTCTCAGCTGGTCCAGGGTCGAAGCCACGTCTTTGACCGGCTGCTCTAAATCCTCAGAGTAACGTTGGACCAGTGGATGGGGGATACCATACCGACCATGCTGCAAAACAGACAAAAAAGAAAAAAAAAAAACAAGAAACACATTGGAAATTAGAGAAAAAAGTAAATACATAACAATAAAACAAATATCAATGCTTGAATCCATGACAGCCCTTCCAGATGATGAGCAGTATTGTCAGAATAACCATATTTAGATTAGAACAGAGATTTATCACCATTAATAATAATAATAATAATAATAATAATAATAATAATAATAATAATATCCTACTACTACCACTACTAATAATAATGATGATAATAATGTACTACTACTACTACTAATAATAATAACAATAATATAATACTGAAAATAATATACTACTACTGCTACTACTACTAATAATAATAATACTGATAATAATATAATACTGCTACTACTACTACTAACAATAATAATAATACTGATAATAATATAATACTACTACGACTACTACTACTACTAATAATAATAATAATACTGATAATAATATACTACTACTACTACTACTACTACTACTAATAATAATAATAATAATAATACTGATAATAATAATAACTACTACTGCTACTACTACTACTACTACTAATAATAATAATAATAATACTGATAATAATATACTACTACTAATAATAATGATAATAATATACTACTACTGCTACTACTACTACTACTACTACTACTACTAATAATAATAATAATAATAATACTGATAATAATATACTACTACTACTACTACTACTACTACTATTAATAATATAATAATAATAATAATAATAATAATAATAATAATAATAATAATAATGATAATAATATACTACTACTATTACTACTACTACTACTAATAATAATAATAATACTGATAATAATATAATACTATTCCTACTACTACTACTACTACTACTACTAATAATAATAATAATAATAATACTGATAATATACTACTACTACTACTACTACTACTACTATTAATAATAATAATAATAATAATAATAATAATAATAATAATAATAATAATAATAATACTGATAATAATATACTACTACTACTACTACTACTACTAATAATAATAATAATAATAATACTGATAATAATAATATACTACTACTACTACTACTACTACTACTACTACTAATAATAATAATAATAATAATAATTTTATTTGTATTTTGTGTTTTTTTTTCAGTGAAAATTGTGTGTTTTCCTGCATTTAAATTACTGACCATGTAGATGTTCACACAAGCTCAGATTCATGTTGAGGATTATAATAACAGAAACAGAGAACACTGAAGAAAAAGTGTTTTTTTTTTTGTTGTTAAAATCTATCATTAACTGAACATAAAAACAAGTGTCTCCATCCACTGTCATTGATCCAACTCCATAGGTTTTCCTGGTGAATCAATGTTGTAGAAGATGACGGTGTTTCCACGGTAACTACGGAGCCTCTGAACGTCCAAATGGGTCATATCTGATGACCGCGAAAAGACGACAAACTGTATTTTATACCAATTATTTCACCATTTTTGACAAGTTTAGTGGATCAGAAGTTATTAAACATTTCAGATTAGTAGATGTTTTTGGTTTCCAGTGGCTGTTTGGGTCTTCATGGGTTAAAAAAAAAAAAACAGTGTAAATATTGACCAAAAAAAAGCTGCAGATATAAAACCAGCAGGAATATCTTGTGAAAAAATGAATGAAATGTTGTAGTTCATTTTAAGTATCCCAAAACAATTGAGAGAAATCAGCTCCAAATCCGCTTCTGGGTCGACTTTTGGCAGTAACATCCACATTCATAGTCGCTAAAATCCTTCATATTGTTGCTACGGTTACAGTGTGAGCGTTTCACGTCTCTGCCAATCCACTTCTGACTAATAACAATCTGGGTTGTGGTCTCTCCTACTATTTCTCACCTCATCCCTAGAAGCCTCTGCATGTTTTTTGTGTTGTTTTTTGCCGTCGGCGTTAGGGGCTTCCACTGCGTTAAAGGGGCCCGGCCTGGGGTCTGGCAAGTGCCGGAGGGTTTTACGACCCAGTCTGCCTTCAGTACGATTCAGCCCATAAACTTAACAGACTGAACCGCATCATAGTGAGACTCCAAGCCACAGTTTCAGGCAACGGATTTATTATTTCAAACACACACCCACGCTCACACTAATGCATAATATTCACTCACACACACACAAAAAAAAGGCATATGCTTTTTTTTGTGTGTGTGTTTTGTATATGCTCTGTTCTGTATTAAAACAAGAATTCCTGTCATTTAGATTTTTTTTTTTTGCAATACTGCTGTAAAAAACTGAATAAAAAATAACTCTTAAAAAAAAGGCATGTGCATTTTTTTTGGGGGGGGGGTGTTGTTTTTTTTTGTTTTGTTTTCCTGTTTGTGTGTTTTGTATATGTTCTGTTCTGTATAAAAACAATTCCTATTGTTTAGATTTTTTTTTGCAATACTGCTGCAAAAAAACTCAAAAAATAACTGAAAAAAAAGGCATGTGCATTTTTTTGTTTGTTTTGGTTTTTTTGTTTTGTTTGCTGTTTGTGTGTTTTGTATATGTTCTGTTCCATATAAAAACAACAATTCCTATCGTTTAGATTTTTTTTTTTTTTTCACTACTGCTGTAAAAAAAAACTGAATAAAAAAATAACTGTGAAAAAAAGGCATGTGCATTTTTTTTTTTTTTTGAGGGGGGGATTGTTTTTTTTGTTTTGTTTTGCTGTTTGTGCATTTTGTATATGTTCTGTATGAAAACAACAATTCCTACTGTTTAGATTTTTTTTTTGCACTACTGCTATAAAAAACTGAATAAAAAATAACTAAAAAAAAGGGTATGTGCTTTTTTTGTTTTTTTTTTTTGTTTTGTTTTTTTGTTGTTTGTGTGTTTTGCATATGTTCTGTTCTTTATAAAAACAACAATTCCTATTGTTTAGATTTTTTTTTTTGCACTACTGCTGTAAAAAACAATAAAAAATAACTGTGGAAAAAAAGACGTGCATTTTTTTTGGGGGGGGGGAGCGTTGGGTCTGTTTTGCTGTTTGTGTGTTTTGTATATGTTCTGTTCTTTATAAAAATAACAATTCCTATTGTTTAGATATTTTTTTTTGCAGTACTACTGCAAAAATCTCAATAAAAAATAACTGAAAAAAGGCATGTGCATTTTTTGTGTTTGTTTTGTTTTTTTGTTTTGTTTTGCTGTTTGTATGTTTTGTATATGTTCTGTTCTGTATAAAAACAACAATTCCTATTGTTAAGATATTTTTTTGCACTACTGCTGTAAAAAACTGAATAAAAAATAACTGTGAAAAAAAGGCATGTGCATTTTTTGTTTTGTTTGTTTTTTTGGGTTTTTTTTTTTTTTTTTTTTTCGTTGTTTGTGTTATGTATATGTTCTGTATAAAAACAACAATTCCTATCGTTTAGATATTTTTTTTGCACAACTGCTGTAAAAAACTCAATAAAAAAATAACTGTAAAAAGAAAAAGGCATGTGCTTCTTTTGTTTTGTTTTTTTTTCTTTTTGTTTTGTTTTTTTTTTCGTTTGTTTTATTTTGCTGTTTGTGTGTTTTGTATATGTTCTGCTCTGTATAAAAACAGTTCCTATTGTTAAAATTTTTTTTTTGGACTATTGCTGTAAAAAAAACTCAATAAAAAATAACTGAAAAAAAAAGGCGTGCATTTTTTTTTTGTTTTGTTTTTTTGTTTTGCTATTTGTGTTTTGTGTATGTTCTGTTCTGTATAAAAAACAACAATTCCTATCGTTTAGATATATATTTTTTTGCACTAGTGCTGTAAAAAAAAAAAAAAAAAACTCAATAAAAAATAACATTAAAAAAAAAGGCATGTGCACCATATTTGAACTCTATTTGTCTCTATTTTTAAACCTAAAGTCTAAAAATCTACTCACTGATGTCATCAGTCTAAACGTGGAGCCTCTTGGTTTTAAGTGACAGTTAAATTATGACTGAGTTAAGTTCAGCGTGTTACGATGCGGCAAAAAAAAAAAAAAAAAAACCCTGACGCCAGACACAGAATTACCTTGAGGTGTCCTGGGGCCTGTTTTCACATCAAACCGTGGAAATGTGACTTCACATGTTGTGTTTTGTGTCGACTAAGGGCAGGTTTAATTGTATTTCACACCTCATTTCTATAGTTTTAGTGTGTGTCTATATATATCAAGACGAAAACAAACAGACTCAAGTACAGTTTCTACCCACAAGTGGTTAAATATACCCCCACCCCACACACACACACACACACACACACACACACACATACACACACTAACTGAATACCCCCCCCTAATGAACCATGCATTACCCACCCACCCCCCCACAGTGCAGTGCAACACCCACAACTCCCCCTTCATGTCCTGTACGACCTTATAGCCTTTTAGTCTTGAGTACCTAGAAAAGCACTATATACAACCAATGAATTATTATTATTATTATTATTATTATTATTATTATTATTATTATTATTATTATTATTATATGTTGTATATATTTCTTCTATTTGTGGCACAGAATTGGCCTTTTGTATATTTCAGTAGATATTTGTAGTTTTATTTATTTATTTATTTCGAACATGCAAAGAAAAATAAAACAAAACAAATTAATAATAATAATAATAATAATAATAATAATAATAGATTTTATTTAGAATGCACTTTTCATTCAGTGAATCTCAGAGTGCTACAGTAGATAAGGACAGACCTCCCCAAAAAAACAAAACAAAACATCAACAATTATAAGCCTTTTTAAATATTTTGTATATTGTTAATATTTTTCAAAACACATTTTCACTATAATTTTTGTGGTTTTTTTATATATAAAGTTCTTTTTTGCACTTGAAACAGAGCTATTTAAGTGATTTTCAAAGACGTATTCTATTCTATTCTATTCTATTCTACTTTATCCTGTTCTATTCTATTCTATTCTACTTTATCCTGTTCTATTCTATTCTATTCTGCTCAATTCTACTTTATCCTGTTCTATTCTATTCTGTTCTATTTTATCCCATTCTATTCTATTCTATTCTATTCTATTCTATTCTATTCTATTCTATTCTACTTTATCCTGTTCTATTCTATTCTATTCTACTTTATCCTGTTCTATTCTATTCTATTCTATTCTATTCTGTTCTATTCTGTTCTATTCTATTCTATTCTACTTTATCCTGTTCTATTCTATTCTATTCTATTCTACTTTATCCTGTTCTATTCTATTCTATTCTATTCTGCTCAATTCTACTTTATCCTGTTCTATTCTATTCTGTTCTATTTTATCCCATTCTATTCTATTCTATTCTATTCTACTTTATCCTGTTCTATTCTATTCTATTCTACTTTATCCTGTTCTATTCTATTCTATTCTATTCTACTTTATCCTGTTCTATTCTATTCTATTCTATTCTACTTTATCCTGTTCTATTCTGAGATCCAGGGAAGTACAAGTTTGTTTTTGTTTTTTTTTTTACGTTAAATAATTGCCTTGGTTGGAAACAGTGTGATGCAACAGTTTTTTCAGATATATTTTTAGTTTTTTTAATAGTTATGTTTTTATTTTTCAAGTAAAGCTGTGAAACTCTTGCCCCCCACAGTGGACGAGAATATATTTCTACGTCTCAGGAGGATATATTTTAATTACCTGTGGATAATCGTACAGAAGAACATAGAGAAATTCAGCTGAAGTCTGTGCATATTTCCTGTTTTCATACTTGTGTCATCTACTATAACAGTAGTGCGACTATTTTCCGGTCTGCTTTACACTGCAAAATATTTGACTCAAAACAAGTTAGATTCAGAAGTGTTTGATAATTTATCTTGTTTTAAGAGAGGCTTATTTTAGATTTAACAAAGAATCTTGTTCAGTGAAATTATCTCGCTACATGGACAGATATTTCACTTTTCACTTGTTTTTATCTTATTTTTAGTCGCCCCCTTGTTTTTTGCAGTGTACAGTTTGCGTACCTTGTCAGAATATGGCTCCTCTGTGAGGTCGATGCCCTCGGTCTCCAGCCGTTGTTCCAGGAGCGTGAACAGATCCGGACTCATCTTATTGTGGGAAACCTTCCTGGCCACAGCTACCTTCCCCCCCAGGTCCGAAAGCCACGGGGGTTGCACCGCCGGAGGGGTCCCGCAGTCCTCGCCCATGGAGGAGGCTGACGACGTGGCGCAGGGGCTGGCGGGGGTGCTGGGAGTCTTGGCGGGCAGAGGGGGGGCGCTGGGGCTGCTGCTGCTGCTCCGGATCACGGGGCTACTCGGGTGAGAGCGGGTGAGGGAGTGTGTGGGCGAGGGGGTGGGTGATGGCGAGGAGGGCAGGGATAGAGGGGGGTGGCGTAGACCGTTGGCGAGTCGCTCCTTGGACTTCTTGGCAGGAACCGGAGGAGGGACGGGGGGCTTTTTAGTGTGAGTCCTCATGACCCTCTCTGCACTTGCATTCGACTCGGGGGTGCTTGGGGTAGGGCTGGACAGGGGCTCTGGAGGGACCGCAGACTGAGGGGTGGGACATGGAGGTCGGAGGGGCAGCTGGGAGGGCACCGGTGGCCGGTCAGCCCTTCCTTTGGGACTCACTGGTGGAGGTCCATTGCGAGCCGGGGACCCCTCACTTCTGCAGGCCTTCGCGGGGCTGCCGTTGCCCGATTTGGGTCTTTCCTGGGTGGATTTGACCTCTGCGCTCGGATTGCTCCTCTGCTCCCACTGCAGATCCCCCAGGGAGTGGGAGCGTTTCCACGGCCCGGTGGACTCTGGGGGTCCATCCAGGTCCTCACAGCTGCGACTTGCCGGGATGGGGGACTGTCTTTGGGCTTTGCGCAAACCCAGCAGGTTAAAACCCTTCAGAGAGGGTTTGTGGAAGAAGCTTTTGGGGAATTTCGTTCGCTGGTTCTTGCCGTTCTGCTGCAAAGCTTCTGTAGAAATGGTCATCGGCAGCGTGGGGTAGTCTGGAGACTGGAGGCCTGCCGAAGAACGACTGGAGCGGGAGGTTTTCCTGCTTTTACCTGCGAAATAAAAATAGATTCTCATTTAGCAATTATATGCAGACACTTCCACCCTGGTCCAACCAAACTCATAGGCCCAATCCCATTTCAGCCCTTGGCCCCCTTCCTTAGCCCTACCCCTCCCTTTTGCGTGTTTACGTGAAGGGGTAGGTGTGTTTCGATTCTCGATGAATCAGAGGGGATGGGCTGTTTGACCCTCAAAACGGAAACAAAGGGGTATAAGAAATTTCCCATACCGTACTTTCCGGACAATAAGCCACACCCACCCCATCTCCAACATCTTACCATCGATTCATTGATGCCAAGCTTACGTGCAGCAGCTCTATTTCTTTATTCGACAGCCGGATCCATCGTTAGCCCGGAAAACATAAGTTAGCTGCATCATTTTTGAGTAGCGGGTTCTCAGCGTGTGGAAAAAAGTAGCGGCTTATAGACCGGAAATTACAGTAATTTTGTTTGAATCATCGGCAAGATGGCGGCAAAAACAGCAAAAAAGTGCAGCAGTGCAGTGCAACGAAAAAAAAAAACACACAAATGTACGCATTTTTCCGTAAATAATTTAAAACTTTATGTAAATAATTTAATCGTCCGCTTAATGCCGTTTCAATGTGTTATAGACCGCTTGTTTGAGAAATGTAGCAAAAAGTTGAATGCGTCTTCTCTTTCGGGCATTTCTGCAGTTTGCGTTTGATAGCCGCAAAAAGACGCCCATAGCCCATGCAACAGAGACAGTTACAGCTGCTGTCGGTGCGGTGCATTCCTTTGCGAACAAAGTTGTCGCATCTGTTCATAGCGCCATCGACGACTGCTGGTGGGGAGGCGCCCTATTGTCAGAAAGCCCGTCAGAAAAGGGTTAGGGTTGAACTAATTTTCAGACTAACGGGCCTTCTGACGATAAAATGGGCACTAGAGCTGATGACGGAACAGGTTTTGAAGGGTTGTCCGATTTTGTACGGGAATATTTTAACCCCTACCGCTTGAAACGGAGTTGTAAGAGGTAGTGTCAAGTCCAAGGGCGAAGGGGTAGGGGCGGAAATGAGAACTGGGACTGGGCCATAGACGACTGCAAAGCTAAATAAGCTTTACACCCTCTATTCTAACAAACAGCACTGCAAAAATCTAAACCTTACCAAGTGTATTTTTGTCATTTCTAGTCCAAATATCTCATAACACTTAAAATAAGACAGAATCACCTAAAGAGGAACTTTTCAGTGAGATGTAAGAACTGATTTTTAGACAATAGATCTGTAAAATCTTGTGTCAAGAAATCTTAGCAAGATAATTTTCACTTGTTCCATTGGCAGATTATTTTTTGCTTAATTCAGGATTTTTTTTTTTTTTTTTTTTGCTTAATTCAAGATTTTTTTTTTTTTTTTTTGCTTAATTCATGATTTTTGTTTTGCCTAATTCAAGATTTTTGTGCTTAATTCAAGATTTTTTGTTTAATTCAAGGGTTTTTTTTGCTTAATAATTTTTTTTGCCTAATTCTAGATTTTTGTGCTTAATTCAAGATTTTTGTGTTTAATTCAAGTTTTTTTTTTTTTTTTTTTTTTGCTTAATTTAAGATTTTTTTTTGCCTAATTCAAGATTTTTTTTTTTTTTTTTTTGCTTAATTCATGATTTTTGTTTTGCCTAATTCAAGATTTTTTGTGCTTAATTCAAGATTTTTTTGTTTAATTCAAGGTTTTTTTTTTGCTTAATAATTTTTTTTTTTGCCTAATTCTAGATTTTTGTGCTTAATTCAAGATTTTTGTGTTTAACTCAAGTTTTGTTTTGTTTTTGCTTAATTTAAGATTTTTTTTTGCCTAATTCAAGATTTTTTTTTTTTTTTTTTGCTTAATTCAAGATTTTTTTTATGCTTAATTCAAGTTTTGTTTTTTTTTCTTAATTCAAGATTTTTTTTTTTTTTGCTTAATTCAAGATTTTTTTTAATCTTAATCCATAATTTTTTTTTGACTAATGCAAGATTTTTGTGCTTAATTCAAGATTTTTTTGTTTTTGTTTTTTTTGCTTAATTCAAGTTTTTTTTTTTTTTTTTACTTAAAGCTGCAGTATGTAGGAATTATGTTCTAAGAAATTGTAAAATTGCCTTGACTGTCACCAGACATGAAGGAATCATGTCCATTTCAAATACTGATCTCACTGACAGTAGTAGTCCAGCCTGAATATGTGCATTTGAAAAGCTCAGTGTCAGCCCTGAAATGATGTTTATATTGACATTGTGTGTTTTGGTCTGAGGCTCCGCCCATCACCTGTCTGCTAATCAGAGTCAGAAGCCTTTCAGCTCCAGGTTGCCAGTTCCCAGTGGGCTGCAGCTGGAACATTTCTGATCACAAATGTCTGACGTTATTAAACCTAAAAGGACTCTTATTATTCCCAAATACATCGTGACAAAGTGAGAAATAAAACAAGGAGAATGTGTGGAGGGGGGGGTTCGGTAGTTCGGCGTCCGTGGTTCGGTGGTGGGAGGGTTAGAACTCCTGAATTTTCGCAAATTTTCATTTGAGTGTGCAGGACGTTTGTCCTGGCCTTTTATATGTTAGACTTATGTAGAGTAAGTCTGGTGATGATTTTTTTGTATGAAATTTATGGTGTGGTGGCAAGGATTAGAGGAAACGCTAGTAGTGGATGCTCATGCGGGATCTGGCAACCCCTAGCCTGGGCAGAGGAGGAGAGGATACCACGTTCTACAGTATTTTGAATGTAATTGCAGTACCAGTTTTGGCCACAATCCTACATACTGCAGCTTTAATTCAAGATTTTTTTTTTTTTTTTTGCTTAATTCAAGATTTATTTTTTTTTTTTGCTTTATTGAAGTTTTTTTGTGCTTAATTCAAGAAAAGAATCTGCCAATGGAACAAGTGAAAATGATCTTGGTAAGATTTCTTGAAATAAGATTTTCCAGATCTATTGTCTAAAAATCAGTTCTTTTATCTCACTGAAAAGTTACTCTTTAGGTGATTACGTCTTATTTTAAGTGTGATGAGATATTTTGACTAGAAATGAGAAAAATACACTTGGAAAGATTTAGATTTTTTTTCTAGTGAGAACAGTTTCTACGAGAGCACCTTCACTAATAAAAAAAAAAAACTCAAAACAAATCAGAATCATATTAATAAACTGCATGAGTCGGTAATGCTCTATTTTCCTGCCTTGGCTGACATTTCCTCACACTGCTTTAATTTTTGTGCAGATTTTGGCGAAGAAAAGGCAGCAGGAAACACAACTTGACAGACTCCGTATCATGATAGTTCGCATCAATGAAAAATATGTTAATGACGTCGATTTATTTTGACAAGTGTGTCAGCAGTCGGAGAAAAGTTAGCTCGTGTAAAGCGTTACGTCGTGGCCGGTTTCGAGGCTTATCTGTTCACAACTGTTAAATATAAAAGTACAGACATGCTTTTGGACTCAGGGTGGAGTGGTAACAGGATAAGCTAGTTCTGCCTGCTTTGCTGTTGTCATAGCAACAAGCCCAAATAAAGCCACTTGGATCAGAACTCTTATAAAACACAGTAACAAAAGGCTGAAGCAACTTACCATCATTCTTGGCGGTTTATAGAGCAAAATGGATGGATGAGATGGACGGCTGCCACATATTGTGGCTCGCCAAAGATTTTAAAATATAGAGGGATGAAAGAAAGACGTTTAATAAATGGAATGTGATGAAACGTCTCCACAGTCAGAAGAAATGTGAAAAAGCTGCACATACTGGGGTTCGATTATTTTGACCACGTGATTGTTCAGAGGCATTTTTCTATTCTGTTTCTATTCTAATTATTGTTAATTTATTGAATTAAAGTAAAAAAAACTACTCAAAAATGTCATATTAGAACCTTATAAGTGGCAAGTGAACCTTCTGTAATTACATATTTTACAGCAGAACCCGAAATTTGAAATATTTACATAATTACAAACAGCAGATAATGTTTTTTTTTTGTTGTTTTTTTTTTGTTTTTTTACATCAAAGAAATCAATCTCTGCCTTTTTTTTGGGGGTTTAAGACAATCAGTATTTAAAGTTAATAAATAATGAGCATGTACGTTTCAGTTATTCTCGCATAGAAATCAGAACGAAACACGATTACAGAAGGAAAACATTAAATAATAACAAAAAAAATGATCAGATATGTTAACAAAAAGCGTTCTGATCAAAAGAGAAGACCTTCAGGGCTCGACAGTGGAAGAATTTAAGGACACATGTAGCGACCGATGATGTAATAATGGCCAATAATGTAATAATTTTGCCTATTTTAAACTGTAACGCAGATAATAATGTAATAATTTCCTGATAAAACACATCAGTCATCACGGATACGTCCCATGTAGATCACACTCTCCTTAATTATGGTTGTAAGAGTGAATTTGAGAGTGATTTGTCATGCAAAATCTTTTTAGAATATTGTCGATTTGCTTAGATAATAATTTCATGTATGAAGGGATATTATATAAGTCATTAGTCTGGAGTGTATTTGGTAAATGATGAATAAATATGACTAGCCCATCCACTACAACTAGTTTTGATGAGCAAACTGCACAAAAAAAAAGTTTATTTCCAATAAATGCAGCAATATTTATGTATTATTACAATATCAGCTGCAATATGGAAGAGGATTAGGGTCACTGGGAAAAAAAAAAAAAAAAGGTCCAATATATTTTTTTATTATTATTATTCTGAGGGAAAAGTCAAAATTCTGACTTTTTTCACAGAATTCTGACTGTTTTATATATTTCTTTTTATTATTATTCTGAGATTAAAGTCAGAATTCTGAGGGAAAAAGTCAAAATTCTGACTTTTTTCTCAGAATTCTGACTGTTTTAAATATTTCTTTTTATTATTATTCTGAGATTAAAGTCAGAATTCTGAGGGAAAAAGTCAAAATTCTGAGTTTTTTCTCAGAATTCTGACTGTTTTAAATATTTCTTCTTATTATTGTTCCGAGATTAAAGTCAGAATTCTGAGGGAAAAAAAAGTCTGGATTCTGACATTTTTCTCAGAATTCTGACTGTTTTAAATATTTCTTTTTATTATTGTTCCGAGATTAAAGTCAGAATTCTGAGGGAAAAAGTCAAAACTCTGACTTTTTCTCAGAATTCTGACTTTTAAATATTTCTTTTTATTATTATTCTGAGATTAAAGTCAGAATTCTGAGGGAAAAAGTCAAAATTCTGACTTTTTTCACAGAATTCTGACTGTTTTAAATATTTCTTTTTATTATTATTCTGAGATTAAAGTCAGAATTCTGAGGGAAAAAGTCAAAATTCTGACTTTTTTCTCAGAATTCTGACTGTTTTAAATATTTCTTTTTATTATTATTCTGAGATTAAAGTCAGAATTCTGAGGGAAAAAGTCAAAATTCTGAGTTTTTTCTCAGAATTCTGACTGTTTTAAATATTTCTTCTTATTATTGTTCCGAGATTAAAGTCAGAATTCTGAGGAAAAAAAAAGTCTGGATTCTGACATTTTTCTCAGAATTCTGACTGTTTTAAATATTTCTTTTTATTATTGTTCCGAGATTAAAGTCAGAATTCTGAGGGAAAAAGTCAAAACTCTGACTTTTTCTCAGAATTCTGACTTTTTAAAATATTTCTTTTTATTATTATTCTGAGATTAAAGTCAGAATTCTGAGGGAAAAAGTCAAAATTCTGACTTTTTTCACAGAATTCTGACTGTTTTAAATATTTCTTTTTATTATTATTCTGAGATTAAAGTCAGAATTCTGAGGGAAAAAGTCAAAATTCTGAGTTTTTTCCTCAGAATTCTGACTGTTTTAAATATTTCTTCTTATTATTGTTCCGAGATTAAAGTCAGAATTCTGAGAAAAAAAGTCTGGATTCTGACATTTTTCTCAGAATTCTGACTGTTTTAAATATTTCTTTTTATTATTGTTCCGAGATTAAAGTCAGAATTCTGAGGGAAAAAGTCAAAACTCTGACTTTTTCTCAGAATTCTGACTTTTTTAAATATTTCTTTTTATTATTATTCTGAGATTAAAGTCAGAATTCTCAGAAAAAAGTGGATTCTGACTTTTTTCTCAGAATTCTGACTTTAATCTCAGAATAATAATAATAAAAAACATATTTTGGACCTTCATTTTTTTTTTTTTTTCCCAGTGGCCCTAATCCTCTTCTGTAACTGCAGTTATCCGATTTTCAAAGGAGTTTTTTAATGCTAGGGCACAGGGTTGTACAAAAGTCAGAACTGAATTGGAATAATCCCAAAATTCCAATTTAATTCTTGAATTTGAACTGAGATTGCAAACAGGATGTGGAATTCAAATTCAAATTGCAGGAAGTAGAATTGGAACTCTATGAAACTCATGACACATAATTAAGGCGTATTTAACAATGAAGCTTTACAGTATATATTACATATGATTACAAAATCAGTTTCATACAGATATTATTGTATGGACTTTTTGTACACTATACTTTATTATAGTAAATAGGCCTATTATTTATTTATTTATTTTAACTGAATCTTTTTTTTTCTTAACCACAAATTAACATTAAAACACACTCTATAAAACAGATCATTAAAACTGTAATAACTTTCAAATTGTGGAAAATGACAGGACAGCACTTCATTTCCCAGAATGCCCTGCAAAGTACTTAAATAAATGATAATTTAATTTACCAAAACATTGTTTCATTTGATTACTTTGAAATGAAAATATTATTAATTATTCAACATTAGGAGAATGTACACTTAATGTTAGTGTCTGTACTTAAAAAGATATGATATAAATAATAAGAATGAATTTCTCTGATTTGCAATGAATTCAATTCCACTTCCTGTTGGTTGGGGTCAATTCAAATTCATTCATTTAATTGAATTAAATTCTGAATTTTGTACAACTCTGCTATAACCAGCCTGTATGTAATAACATATTAGATTATTACCAAGTCATTACATTATTGGCGTTATACTATTATACATTTATTACATACTATTTAATACTTTATTTAAAATGGGCAAAATCATTAGGTTATTGGTTGCAACAACACTGTCTCTGTAAACTTTTTACATAAAATAATAATAATAATAATAATAATAATAATAATAATAATAATAATAATAATGATAATAATGATAATAATGATAAAGCCAGAAACCAAATTATTTAATAAGTATCAGGCATATTAAAGTATATAGTGTAAATATGCTTAGACTAAGAAGACTATTACTGTTATTAATTATTTAAGTATAAGTTAAGCTTCTTCTCACTCCTTTTCGAATATATATTATATGTCTTATGTTTAAGCATTTAGTTTATTTATTTTCTTCTGTTTTGACATTCATATTCAAAATAAATACATCAATCAATCAATCAATCAATAAACATTTTAAATGAACTTTTCCTACTCTCTTATATTAAGCTTTGTTTAGACTAAGTAATTAAAGAAAATAACCATTTAAATTATAATAATAAAAATAATTAAATAATGTTTTTTGGTAGAAGTGGAAGCACCGTGGAGCCCTGAAAGTGCAAGAAGAAATGCAGAAATGCTTCGCTAAATGTTACACAGCTCATTAATGATCAGTGTTAAGTGGCATGGAAGGAAGAAGACAGAAAAGAGGCGAAATAAAATAAAAATTAAAAAAATGAAAAAAAAAAAAAAAATCAAGCAAGCAGTACCAGAAGTCCTTTATTTGAAGGAGTGGGTTTTTATTCCACAACTTAAATCTCTACGGTGGCAGATTGCACGCTTTACCGCTGAACATGAACGACATACACACACGAGTGGAAACCCAACAGATAAAGAAAGAAGACAAATATGGACAGAGCAGCCGTTTATGAGCAATGAAACTGTTATTAGAATGTTTGAGCAGATGAAAGAAAAGCTACAGTCATATTTGGAGGGAGGGAAAGATAAAACAGAAGCAAAAGTTAAACTAAAAATTAAAAAAAAAAAAAAAAAACTCACAAATAAACTTCTAAAATCAGAATCCTCTTACTACGACAGCGTATTAGGGCCACATAAAATAAAAACAGTCACTACGAGAATAAAGTTGTTATGTTTCGAGAATAAAGTCGAAATATTTCACGAATAAAGTCATAATATGATGAGAATAAAGCTGTAGTTTTAAAAAAACTCATTATTTAACGAGAATAAACTCATTATTTAATGAGAATAAAGTCTTGGTTTAAAAAAAACCCTCATTATTTAACAAGAATAAAGTTGTTGTATTTCAAGAATAAAGTCAAAATATTTCGAGAATAAAGTCATAATAAAATGAGAATAAAGTCGTAGTTTTAAACAAATAATTATTTAACAAGAATGAAGTCATTGTATCATGAAAATAAAGTCATAGTTTTAAAAAACTCATTTAACAAGAATAAAGTCATTATATAATGAGAATAAAGTCTTAGTTAAAAAAAAAAAAACTCATTATTTAACAAGAATAAAGTCGTTATATTTCAAGAATAAAGTCATTATTTAACAAGAATAAAGTCATAAAATAATGAGAATAAAGTCGTACCCACTCATCGAATCATGTACAACTTGGAACATTTTGTTTTTCTTTTTCGTCTTTTTTGTCTTTCTGTCTTTTTCTTTTGATTGTTGTTTCTGAACAAACTGTGAGGATTCAACTCTGAGTTTTGGAGTCCAACAGAAGTGACAGTTGCTGCTTCGCTTGTTGCCTTTGCTGGAAAATCGGAAACTCTGTCAAATTTTCAAAATATTACGAATTTAATCTCATAAAAGTACGACTTCATTCTGGTTAAATAATGAGTTTTTTAAAACTGTGGCTTTATTCTCACTATATTATGACTTTATTTTCGAAATATAATGACTTTATTCTTGTCAAATGATGAGTATTTTAAAACTACGACTATATTCTCGTTAAATAATGAGTTTTTTTAAAACTACAACTTTATTCTCACGACTTTGTTCTCAAAATACAACTTTATTCTCGTTAAATGATGAGTATTTTAAAACTACGACTATTCTCGTTAAATAATGAATTTTTAAAACTACAACTTTATTCTCGTTAAATAATGAGTTTTTTTTTTTTTAAACTATGACTTTATTCTCATTATATTATGACTTTTTTCTCGAAATACAATGACTTTATTCTCATTAAATAATGACATTTTTTAAAACTACGACTTCATTCTCATTATATTACAACTTTATTCTCAAAATATAACGACTTTATTCTCGTAGCGACAAACGTTTTTATTTTCTCATGTGGCCCTAATACGCCGTCGTATCTTACAATCTATACACTAAAAACTTTAAAATATTTCCATCCACATATTCTTTTTTTTTTTTTTTAAGCACATACTGTATAATTTTGCAATATACTCTCTCTAAAAAAAAAAAACAAAAAACAAAAAAAAACAACACAATGAAAGTGACATGTTGAAATATTGGAGGAAAATGGATCGAAACGGCAGCTGTGATCTGAAACCTGACTAGTACATGAGTTCAACTGTAGAATCACCACTGCAAAAAAAACAAAAACAAAAAAAAAAACAAAACAAGTATTTATCGACACGCTACTCCGCTAAGCTGTTTTTTTTTTTTTTTTCTTTTAATGTAAAAACACTTAACAGAAATATTCCCTGGGACCGTAATAAACCTCCTCATATCCGTCTATCAGTCTTGAATCCAGAGGTGGGGGTGCTGGGAACCTGAGTCCAGGACTGGGCAGTGACCTTGTTCTCATCAGAACAGTTCTGTGCACTGGGGGGGGTCTGGCCCTCTGTGCATTGGCTCCCTGCTTTGGGGGGTGGATTAGACTTAGCGGCTCCCTCTCAGTTACAAGCGGACTTTGGCACTGATGATACAGAATGCCTAAAAGGATGGAAAGAAGGAGGAAGAAGAAGGCGGTGGATAGAAGAAAGTGGACAGTACAAAGCATTGAGGTTCATAGTGTAGAGCGGACTTTCTACAGGGGGGGTGGGTTCTGGAGCGGTTTGATTGGCAGGTGCTGGTCCAGAGGCGTGAAAGAGGCGGGATGTTAGAATGGCAGAAGCATGGGCAAAGAGATGGAGCGGAGGTGGAGACCCAGACTAGCTCTAAGGAAGTGGAGCCCAGGACTAAACAAAGCAGTCATTACCATTCTCCAGGTTCTCATTGCTCTCGTAACACCCAGAATCCCGCGGGGAGTCTCCCACCAGACCCCGACCCTCGGACAGCAGCTTCTCCTGGGACCCCGACAGACCGCTACGTTCCGGATCACTGCTGCCTGGACACGCACAAAAAACACACACACACACAAAAAAAATTGCTGTCCATTGCAAAGGACATTCCATTAAAAAATAAATAAATAAAAAATAACTTTAAAAATGTATCTGAAAAAAAAAAAAAAATTGTGGCATTACGCAGTTTCTAATCAAGACAATAGTTTAATGTAAAAAAGCCAAAACTTTTACTTTCTTGGGTCTCAGGAGGATGTAATCAAAATAAATTGTTAATAGCAATGTTTTTTTGTTTTTTTTTCCATCAAATGTATTAAATTTTGTAATGCCTCTGGACATCAAATTTAATAATAATAATAATAATAATAATAATAAACTTTATTTGTATAGCACCTTTCATACAGAAATTGTAGCCCAAAGTGCTTCACATTGATTGAAAAAATACAATATTAAAATACATTAAGATTTGATTAGAAATACAATAAAATAAAAATAAATATAAAAACAGCGCACGTTAAAATATTTGATTATGCATAGAATTTTTGAAGTGCAAGAAATAAGATGAAATTTGAGAGAAATACAATAAAATAAAAATAAAAATAAAAGCAGCGCACATTAAAATATTGGATTATGCATAGAATTTTTGAAGATGCTTTAATGCTTTTTAATGCCATTTAAAACCTTAATTTTCACTTAATTCTTCCTTTTTCGGTTACCAGTTGTGTAAATTGTATGTTCTTTATATGTTTTGTACATAACCCAAAGAAAACATATTCAGTCATTCATTCAGAATTTTCACAAACTATTTAATGACTTTTGATGACCCGCGGAAACCCTGATGTAGTGTTTTTTGATCTGGGAGGCAGCCATGGCCTAGAGTCTGCTAGTGACCGAAGGGTTGCTGGTTCGATTCCACAGACTGGCAGGAAAAGTTGTTGGCTGATGTGCCCTTGAGCAAGGTACTTAACCCCCCATTTGGTCCCTGGGTGCCTCATATGACAAGCCTGCTGCTCCTAGTCTGCAGTGTGTGGTGTGTTCTTGCATGTTCTAAAAGCAGAACTTAAAATTTCAATGTGTGGTGCATGTACTGTATACTGACAATATTAAAAAAAAAAAAAAAAAAAAATCTTACTCTTATAACCCATAATGCATTGCTGTAGAGCTCAACCTTAACCCTTTCAAGCACAAATTATGAGAACCTTCATCAAAATTTTTTCCTGAGTGTTTTTATTCCTCTTTAGGCATGAAAAAAACAATGCGATTGAAAATTTTCTTCTGAAAAATAAAATAAAAATAATTAAAAAATGTAAAAAATACATTAAAAAAAATAATAATGAAAAAAATAAAAATTCTTATGAACCTATTTTTCATGAAGTTGCAAAAATGTCCACTCAGCTGGACACCACGTTTAATTTTTGACGCACAGAAACATGTATTTACTGATAAACTGTGTGAAAACAATGTGGAGGGCTTGTGATTCTGAGGGTTTATCCTCAGGAGAGATCTACATAATGTTACCAATTCATGTCAGAAAAGTTATGTAGTGTCTTAAAACGTTAATAAAGATATGTGTAAAAAAAATTAAAAAAAATCTTACTCTTATAACCCATAATGCATTGCTGTAGAGCTCAACCTTAACCCTTTTATGCACAAATTATGAGAGCCTTAATGAAAATTTTTTCCTGAGTGTTTTTATTCCTCTTTAGGCATGAAAAAAAAAAAACAATGCGATTGAAAATTTTCTTCTGAAAAATAAAATAAATAAATAAATAAAATAAAAATAATTAAAAAATGTAAAAAATACGTTAAAAAAAATAATAATGAAAAAAATAAAAATTCTTATGAACCTATTTTTCATGAAGTTGCAAAAATGTCCACTCAGCTGGACACCACGTTTAATTTTTGACGCACAGAAACATGTATTTACTGATAAACTGTGTGAAAACAATGTGGAGGGCTTGTGATTCTGAGGGTTTATCCTCAGGAGAGATCCACATAATGTTACCAATTCATGTCAGAAAAGATATGTAGTGTCTTAAAACGTTAATAAAGATATGTGTAAAAAAAAAAAAAAACAAGAACAAAAAGCACAACAAAACCCACGAATATACAAGAGAACAGCTCTACAGGGTGTCCCATAAGTCTCCATACATAGGAGACATAATACATTCCATACATATATGGTTCTAACATGTATTTCTTTATATTTCTTCTTTATAGTTCTTCAGCAGTGGAGGACACGCATTGAAATGTGTTCCCGACAAAATGGCAGTCATATAGAGCATATTATATAAATAAAAATGGTTTATGTCAAGAAACGTTTTATTTTTCCTATGTATGGAGACTTATGGGATACCCTTAGAATAGCTGTCCACTGTGGTGACCACTATGCATGAAAGGGTTAAACACCCACAGCAGTAAAATGAATAAAATAAATAAAATAAAATAATAAAAATAAAACACAGTCATTCAAAATAACAGTAAAACACTGATGGGGGCCTTTTACTGCACAGTGACTACTTAAAGTCATTCATTTACTGACTTTTACATATTTTTAGGGATGTCCAATATTGGCTTTTTTTTTTTGCCAAAAACCGATATACCAATATTGTCCAACACTTAATTTCTGATTCCGATATCTACCGCTGCCGATATATGTGGGATCTTAAACTAATTTTAGGTAACATCACATATCTCCTGTCATGGAATTAACACATCATGCCTAATTTTATTGTGATGCCCCATTGGATGCATTCTCAAATGCAACAAGGCTTTCAAAATGTAAACACTGTCTGTGCAAAGAATACACACTTCAACTTAAGTTGTGAAAAAATGCCATATTTATTTATTTGCTCTCCCTCCCTCCATGAGTTTATTACAGTGTGGAAACTCTACTGTACCATTTTCAGTGAAAATCATGTATTTTCCTAGATTAATTTACAAATCATGTAGATGTTCATATAAGCTCAGAGTAAAGTTGAGGCTTCTGTCAAAAAAAAAAAAATAAAGAAAACTGAAGAAAAAGTGACTTTTTCAGTCAAATCTACAGTTATGTTCAAATCGCATCTCAATCTACCTCACTTAGTTTAAGTTTAGGCTTAGGACATAGCTGATTCAACAAATTTAAATATTTCTTATAAACACACTCTCCCACCCTTACAAATACTCTTTTTCTTTTATTCTGTTTATATTTTTGTTGTACTTTGTATATTATTGTTTTATTCCTATTGTCATTCTTTAAGCTAATGCTGTAATGAGTTTAGATACATTTTATAAGCCCCCCGGGGTTTTCTGATCTCACCTGCACAATTTGGTTCACTGTTTGTCCTAATGTTTGATTTGTTGTTGTGCTCAATAAATAAATAAATAAATAAATAAATGATAGGGATATCCGATATTGGCTTTTTTTTTTTGCCAAAAACCGATATGCCAATATTGTCCAATGCTTAATTTCCGATTCCGATATCTACCGATACCGCTGCCGATATATGTGGGATCTTAAACTAATTTTAGGTAACATCACATATCTCCTGTCATGGAATTAACACATCATGCCTCATTTTATTGTGATGCCCCATTGGATGCATTCTCAAATGCAACAAGGCTTTCAAAATGTAAACACTGTCTGTGCACAGAATACATACTTCAACTTAAGTTGTGAAAAAATGCCATATTTATTTCTTTTCTCTCCCTCCCTCCATGAGTCTATTACAGTGTGGCAACTCTACTGTACAGTTTTGAAAACTGCACATTTCTTTCAGCTACAAACAATGCTTCGTTTATGCCAGCGAAATCAAGGCATTATTTTGTCGGTTTTAATGATAGGCAAAAAAAATGATAATGATATTCACCGATATTACATTTTTATGCCAATATCGGGCCGATAATATCAGTGGGCCGATATTATCGGATATCCCTACATATTTTAAGGACATTTTAAATAAGGTTTTTAATGCGTAACTTTTACTTATAGTGTGTGATATTTTAACTTTAAACGTCTTCCACTAGTTTCAATACTTTTCTTCACACACAGGTGCACATGAACACATGCATGTGAAAAATCCCATGTTCCTGTGAGTAAATGTCAAAGAGAAGGGAGGGAGGGAGGGGGGGGTCATTTCAGGTCAGAATACCCAGTAAATATCAATACTCTCTGTTCCTGGAAGTCAAAATAGAGATATGATTTTTTTTTTTAATTGTTTAACCCATAAAGACCCAAAGAGCCACCATCGACCAAAAGCATCTACTGATCTGATACGTTTAATACCTGCTGATCCACTAATCCTATCAGTACATGTCAATAATTGGTGTAAAATACAGTTTGTCGTCTTTTCATGGTCATCAGATATGACCCATTTGGATGTTCAGAGCCTCCGTAGTTACCATGGAAACACTGTCATCTTCGACAACACTGATTCGCCAGTAAAACCCATGGAGTTGGATCAATGACAGTGGATGGACACACTTGGTTTCTGTTCAGTTAATGATATATTTTCATGTAAAAGTCACTTTTTCTTCAGTTTTCTCTGTTTCTGATACAATAACCTTTGAATTTACTCAGAGCTTTTATAAAAATCTATATGATCAGTGAATTAACCCTTTCATGCATGAATTATGAGAATTTTTTTTTTCCTGAGTGTTTTTGTTCCTCTTTAGGCATGAAAAACACACAATGTGATTTTTTTTTTTTTTTTTTTTTTTTTTTTTTTTTTTTTTATGAGCCTGTTTTTCACAGAGTTACATAAATGTCCACTCAGCTGGACACTGTTTGTTTAATTTTTGAAGCTCAGAAACATGCATTTACTGCCATACTGTGTGAAAACTATTACATAAAAGCATTTTAAAGGCGCTATATAAATCCAATCCATTATTATTATTATTATTATTATTATTATTATTATTATTGTTTTTTTTTTGTTTGTTTTTTTTTAACCTCCTGAGACCCAGCAATGCATTTTTGTCCTCTGTAGGGGACAAAAGTTTGACAGTTTCACTTAAAAAATGCTGTCCATTGTAAAGGACATTCCATTAAAAAATAAATAAATAAATAAATAAATAAAAAATAATTTTGAAAAAAATGTCTCGAGGAAAAAAACAAACAAAAAAAACTGTTGTATTATGTAGTTTCCAATCAAGGCAATTGCTTAATGGAAAAAAGCAAAATATTTCACTTTGCTGGGTCTCAGGAGGTTAATGCTGCTAATCTGATGTTTTCTCACATTTTAACATTCTCTAATACTAGTTATTACTCACTCAGATAATATACAAAAAAAGAAAAAAAAATTGTTGTTAAAAAAAAACAAAACAAAAAACGTCTTAATTACAGTCTATTAACAATTAACAATTGATTTAGATAAAAGAATAAGTAAGTTACAGTAATAGTATGAATGTCAGTTTATGGGATGATGCAGAAGTGTCCACTGTGTTGGCTGATTTGGAACTAAAACAATAAAACACATGAATATTCAAGAGAACAGCTGGAGAAGAACTGTCCACTGGAGTGACCACTATGCATAAAAAGGGTTAAATATAAAAAAAATACCAGATTTTTACAGCAGAAGTGGTAAATAAAGAGGATAATATCACAATAAATGCTGATAAATCACAAAATTACATTGTGTGATAGATAAAAAGTTCAATTTTCATGTATATAGTCTGACTTTTACCCTTGTGAGGTGTTCAGATTCTTGTTCTTCAGCCAGTGTTCGTGGGTGTGGTGGTCCTGCTGCTTTTGTGGGTTTTTAATTCAACATATTCATACAATTTTTTGTTAAAATACTAAACAGAATGTTTACTTCATCCCAATTACAAGCAACATAAAAAGCATATATGTTTAATATTTGCCTTTAGCCTTTGCTGGATCACATTTATACATTAAAGTGCTACTAGTTTTTAGTTGTTTTTTTTTTTTAACACAATGTAATATAAGCAAGATATGTATGGAAGAAGATTAGGGCCACTGAAAAAAAAAATAAATAAAAAAAATAAGGTCCAATATATATATTTTTTTATTCTGAGGGAAAACAAGTCTGAATTCTGACTTTTTTTTTCTCAGAATAATAATAAAAAATATATATTGGACCTTAATTTAATGTTTTTTTTCCAGTGGCCCTAATCGTCTTCCATAAGATATGAGAGGAAAAAAAATCTTTAAATAAATAATTACTCATCATTTTTCTTTTAATAAAAAATGAAAACAGGTCCCACAGACCCAAACACCATACAAGGGTTAAACAGCCAAACTACTAACAAATACAAACGGAGTATCTTGTATTAAATTTAGCAAGAAAATAATGTAATGTGACATATATTGTGGTTTATATGGTGTCAAAAAATTATTTTATTCTATGTATAGCCTGCATGTTTTTGCAGATGAATAATGTTGAATTGATTTAGGCCTAAAACAATGTTAAAAAGTAAAATTTCAAAAAGCTCCATATGTTTTTTGACAATGGGAGCTATTTAATTTTGTATTTCCACTACAATAATACAATGTTTGGTGCATTTATGAAATTATACAACTACAATAAAGAAAACATTCAAGATTGGTACAATTTTCTAATGATGTACACTATTTCCAAACAAAATTGTATTGTGTAACAGATAAAAAGCTCAATTTTCATGTATATAGTCTGACTTTTAAACAGCCAAACTACTAACAAATACAAACTAAGTATCTTGTATTAAATTTAGCAAGAAAATAATGTAGTGTGACATATATTTTAGTTTATATGCTGTCAAAAAATTGTTTTATTCTGTGTATAATCTGCACATTTTTGCAGATGGACAATGTTAGAATTGATTTATGCCTAAAACAGTGTTAAAAAGTACAATTTCAGAAAGCTTCTTATGTTTTTTTGACAACGGGAGCTACTGAACGTTGTATTTCCACTACAATAATACAATGTTTGGTGCATTTATGAAATTATACAACTACAATAAAGAAAACATTCAAGATTGGTACAATTTTCTAATGATGTACACTATTTCCAAACAAAATTGTATTGTGTAACAGATAAAAAGCTCAATTTTCATGTATATAGTCTGACTTTTAAACAGCCAAACTACTAACAAATACAAACTGAGTATCTTGTATTAAATTTAGCAAGAAAATAATGTAGTGTGACACACATTCTGGTTTTTATGCTACCAAAAAATTATTTTATTCTATGTATAGTCTGCACATTTTTGCAGATGGACAATGTTAGAATTGATTTCGGCCTAAAACAATGTTAAAAAGTACAATTTCAAAAACCTCCATATGTTTTTTGACAACAGGAGCTATTTAATTTTGTATTTCCACTACAATAATACAATGTTTGGTGCATTTATGAAATTATACAACTACAACAAAGAAAACATTCAAGATTAGTACAATTTTCTAATGATGTAAAAGAAGCATTTAAAAATTCATAAAAATTTTTAACTTTTACCTACTTTTCCCAAAATGTAATGGGATCTATTCTGGGTGACTGGCAATGTATAAACCCAGTTTGGTATGAATTCAACCAATAGTTTTGTTGCTACAGACATTTGAAATTTGGCATATTATAAGTAAATGGAGGGGAAAAAAAAAAGATTTTAAAAATTCATAAAAAATTGTAACTTTGACCTACTTTTCCCAAAATGTAATCACAGAAAGGGTTAATTTAGAGAAAAAAATCATACAGGAACTGCCACAAAAGTAGCACGGGGTCTTTATGGGTTAACTTAGAATTACCGCCTGAATAAATCCCGTTCCTTCCCATACTCACTGTCGTATTCCTGCAGCAGCTCCACGGCCGTCAGCAGCACCGCTCTGTGCTGAGGATCTCTGATGTTCAACTCGTCTAGATCCTCCTCCTCCAGCAACTTGAACGTGTCCAGGTCCTCGTAGCCGTTGAACAGGAAAGTGGGCATGTGCTCCTGCGTGACAGAAAGTTCAAGATTCATAAAAATGTTGACTTTGACCTACTTTTCCCAAAATGTAATCAGATCTATTCTGGGTCACTGGTAACACTGGTCTACAAGGAAAATGCTTCCAGAACTAGAAAAGCACTCGGAGAGCGCAGACCTCCGCCAAGCGCAAAAATTCCCCACATAATCGCTGATACAAATCCTACATTTATTTTTTAAAAAGATCCGGATCAGTCTTTGCGATTTGATAGAACACTTATATAAATTGTGATAAAATCCGCAATCTGGATCAGATCCGGATCAGTCTTTGCCATTTGATAGAACACCCCATTGTAAATCCCTGAGTCAAATTGCATGAGATTTGCACAATTCCCCCATATTGTGATTTCCACCATAATATTAGTCCCATATTTATTGACCTATATTTTAAGATTCCTTGACCATGAAAACATACCATTAGCAACTGGATTCATAATTATATCCTTATTAGTTCAGTAGTTATTCACGAAAATCACATTTCTCGTAATGGCGGTTTTCTTCTGGATCTAGCTCCTTAAGTATTAAAGCTACATGAAATCCGGTGGCATACTCCCGATGCGGAACTGACTGAGCTACACGATGGCGCTTGTCAGAAATTTCCACCTTTAATATTAAAGGCACAGTAGGCCAAAAAGTAAGGGCACCCCCATTTTTTATATAAATTGAGATAAAATCCGCCTTCTGGATCAGATCCGGATCAGCCTTTGAAATGTGATAGAGGACCCCATTGTCAATTCCTGAGTTAAATTTCATGAGTTTTGGTCAATAATTAAGCGAGATATTGGGAAACGAAAATTTTGGCCCCATTTACCACAATGTTAACGAAAATTTCAAAGTGATCCAGAATCCAGGATTTCTTCCGGATCACCCCCAAAAGTTAATCATTTCTTCCTTATCCCATTTCCAACAAACCCTGAAAATTTCATCAAAATCTGTCCATAACTTTTTGAGTTATGTTGCACACTAACAGACAGACAAACAAACAGACAGACAAACAAACCCTGGCAAAAACATAACCTCCTTGGCGGAGGTAATAAAAGTAATGAAATTTTACCACATGAGAGTCACTGATAAAGAAAAATCAAGTCAAAAATGCTGGTTGGCTGAACTTTCCAAGATACAGCCTTGGGTCAAAATGTGAAATTCAAGAATTAACGAGAGAATGGGTTTGACTCAAAAGGAATATTTGTCTCAGAGCTACAAGATCTACTTCAAAACACTGTCTGCACATTAGAATACATTCACTTTACAGGTTCTATTTAGTGGAAGATTTATAAAACTATTATATAAATGTACATAAACCAATATATATGTGTAATAACACTTAATCATATACCTTGAAAACATCAGCAAACCGGCACTTTTGTCGTTTATTTTCCAATTAATCTTATCAAAATACGTAACATTTAGCACATTTAATGTCTGAAGCAAATCATTTCTAAAAAATTGTAGACCAGTGTAATCTATAAACCCAATCTGGTATAAATTCAACTAATAGTTTTGCTGCTAGTTAACAAAGAAACAAACAAAATAAACCAAAAACAATACTCCTTGTGTTCGCTTCAGGGGTGGGGTAACAATAAAAATATATTGATCATTTATGAATATGAAAAAATACACTAAACAAGTGGTTCCAGGCACAACAAGCCCCGCCCCTCGCATGTATTGTAGCTTATTTTAGCATCGATCCAGCTGATGTCATCATGTCTATAAGGGTGTGTATTGGCAAGAATCTGGTGATACGATACAAATCACAATACTAGGATCACGACACGATATATCACGATATATCATGATACTGTTAAAAAGGCAATTTTTTGTTTGTTTCTTTTTTTTTTTTAATGATTATTTCCTTGAAGAATTGAATTACACCAGAAATCTGCACAAATACTAAACACATTTTTATCTGATCAGAGCAGGATCTAATGCTATATCACTAAATGTAACTGTGTTCAAACTTAAATTATATTTTACAGACATTACAGTTTCAGATCCTGTTCAAATGTTCATATTCTATTAGTTCAGAACTAACATCAGAACATTATTTTTGTGCAATCCCAACAGAGGAACTGACATTATTTAATAAAAGAGTGTTAAATAATAACACTGGTCAACAACAAATTTATTGTTGAAGTTTTTTGAGCTGATTTAGGATCATTTTGGTGTGCTGAATCCAAAAATCACATTAATTTTGCTCAATCAGGTCAACTTTCTGAACTATGCTACATATTGGCTTTTTAACATTTTTGCTTACATTTATGGGCATTTTCACATCATATGATACAAAATTCTTTCATATTTCTTGCAATAAACGAGTTCTGAAGATTTTACTTTTGCCAATTTATGATTAATGTTTTTTTTAATATTACAGGTGAATGAAATGGCTTCGTCTAGAAGATCTTGCAAAAATAAGCCTGACGTATTCTGCTACATCTGCAGTGAATACACCATTGTACCTAACAGGAATCAAGTCACAAGTTTCATAAAGTGTGCTTACCAATCTTATTTTGGTATTAATTATTATATTTTGTGAGAAGATCAAATTTTTCAAAATCAAATTAGCAAAAAAACCTGACCTGATTGAGAAAAACAGATGTCATTTTTGGATTTAGCGGTGCAAAATGGTCCTAATTCAGTTGAAAAAAACCTAGAAAACTTGCAAAAACCATTTTTTTGTAACCCAGTGTAATAAATAAAAAAAAAAAAACAAAAAAAACAAAAATGAAACTCCACAATATCTGCATTTGAGTAAACACCTAAAAATATCAATACAGTACTTTTTGATATCGATCAGTATTGTGAAATGAAATATCGCAATATATTGCAGAACCGATATTTTCTTACACCCTTACATGTCTATGCATGTGCTGATGTCAGCATATCTATATATGTGCCAAGTTTGAAGTAAATTGAAACAAAATTGATGTTTTTATAGACATTTGAAATTTTGCCCATTATAAGTAAATGGAATTATGATGTTTATTTTAATTCATAAAGAATTTGAACTTTGACCTACTTTTCCTAAAATGTTAACATATCTATTCTGGGTCAGTGGCAATCTATAAACCCAAATTGGTTTGAATTCAACCAATAGTTTTGCTGCAACAGACGTGTGAAATTTCACCCATTATAAGTAAATAGGATTTTTTTTTTTTTTTTTTTTTAATTTCTAAAAATTTTTTACTTTGACCTACTTTTCCCAAAATGTGATGACATCTATTCTGGGTCACTGGCAATCTATAAACCACATTTGGTATGAATTCAACCAATAGTTTTGCTGCTAGAGTGTTAAACAAAGAAACAAACTGAACCAAAAACAATATTTTTATAAAAAAACATATTGATCAATGATACAAAAAATACACTAAATAAAGACACACAGGCACAATTACTCAAAGCAACTATCCACAAAGGCTGATCATTGATTCTGGAGCATGATTGGTTTGATCAAGTGTCAATCACAAGTGAGAAAAACCTGCAATCAGGATATCGGCCAATAGGAATCTAAGTTATGTTATAATAAAAAAGAATTCAAGCACTTTTCAGACCTTGAAAACACAACACTGAAATTGAAGCGTTTTCAAGGATTTCTAACACATTTTAGTCACAGGACTGGTGACACAAACGCACGCTTGTCATCTGCTCATAATTTCCTATCCACATCATGTATTTTTAAACCGCTGGCGAGCCAAATGTAAACTGTTATTTTGATTTTTACGTGCCGTGTAATCACGTTAAGCCGTGGCAGATGCAGTTATGGCCGCCTTAACTGTCAACACATTTTAATACGGCACAAACTTTGCCATGCTGACAGGCCTATAAAAGTCAACTACGGCGAAGTCAGCGAAACGAGCTCCTCCAATCAAATAACGGTGCGGAGCGTGTGGCTACGATCCCGAGCTATTCTAGCTGTGACCGAAATGGCAAACAGGATTTAAAAGGGAACCCCGCCAACGCTGTTGTGGGAACATGAAGTACTGAAGGTGGAGACAAGTACATCAAAGTTCCCCTTTAACCATAAGAGACAGTTTTACACACAAACAAAGAACACACACCAAAGCCAGTCCGTCTAACCGCTGCGCTATCTGAGAGACAACGAACAGACACCAGGACTTTAACCCTTTATAGGACGCTTAGTGAAATACTCTGATATTCAACCTTAGTGTGTTTTCGGACGACACAACAAGACTTTATTACCTCCGTTTGTTTGTTTGTCTGTCTGTTAGCAAGATAACTGAAAAAGTTATGGACGGATTTGGATGAAAATTTCAGGAAATGTTGACACTGACACAAGGAACAAATGATTATATTTTGGTGGTGATCTGCGGTGGTGTGGGGGGCCCACTGATCTGCCTTGGCAGAGGTCTGCGCTCTCCGAGTGCTTCTACAGTCTACTCTCGTTATACCGCCAACTTCCGTTCACGGCCAAATTGGCGGTATAGCGAAAATGGCGTTACAACGGGTTGCGTCCATAATGTGCATGTCTTTACTATATGATGTCTATGCTGCCTCCGTTAACCCGTTCTAATTGCGTTTCTAAATAAATCTTGATTCTGTTATGTTGTAAGGGATCATTTAAAGTGGGGAAACATTTTAAGCATTATTATACCGTGTCGGGAAATGACACCCCATCATCTTGAGGCTTTGGCTTAATCCCACGTCCTCTTCCCGACATCCTGACCTACTGAGTGTTCTGCGATAAATGAACGGTGGCCGTTGCGTAGACCTACTCGTAGCTTGTCGTGATCAGCGTCTGGCGCGTTTGTTTCAGTGCATTGTTAAAATGTATGTGTACTCGATGGCAATCACGCTGGCGGTATAACGGTCGGGAAATCAATGGTATAAGTGTTGTTTGTGCATGGAACTGGGCTGGCGGATGGCGATAGGCGGAAATGGCGGTAGCTAATGGAATAATGCATTGGGGATTTTTGTGCAATGGTTTTGGTCGGCGGTGAGCGAAAATGGCGGTATAACGGCGGGCGGTTTAACGAGAGTAGACTGTAGTTACTTTTGTGAATTTTTTCTAATTTTTTTATTGTTGTGTAGAAAATCCCGAGCCTTCGCTGCAGCCACCCCCACCCAACGGAACTCATCCATCCATCCATTTTCTTCCGCTTATCCGAGGCCGGGTCACGGGGGTAACAGTCTAAGCAGGGATGCCCAGACTTCCCTCTCCCCAGACTCCTCCTCCAGCTCTTCTGGGGGGACCCCAAGGCGTTCCCAGGCCAGCCGAGAGAAATAGTCTCTCCAACGTGTCCTGGGTCTTCCCCGAGGTCTCCTCCAGGTGGGACATGCCCGGAACACCTCCCCAGGGAGGCGTCCAGGAGGCATCCGAAACAGATGCCCGAGCCACCTCAGCTGGCCCCTCTCGACGCGGAGGAGCAGCGGCTCTACTCCGAGCTCCTCTCTGGTGACTGAGCTCCTCACCCTATTCCTAAGGGTGCGCCCAGCCACCCTGCGGAGGAAACTCATTTCGAAATGAGTTTCCAACGGAACTCACTCCCACAAAAACATCAGGAACTCAGACTCAGTACAAAACTTCAAATCACTACTCAAAACTCACCAGCATTTCATTAAATCTCTTCTGTTTACGCCCCAGTCAATTCATGTTACTGACTTGACTTCTTCCCTGAAGTCTCTGTGCTTTATCACCTCACAGGTTTTCCCCAGGATCATCACCAGTTTTTCCCTGGATCTTCACAGGTTTTCCTAAGATCATCTCAAGTCCTGCTGCTATGGTCCTGCCTCTCTCCACCTTTATCGTCATCACTCACTTATCACTGGCCATTTTTCAGTCCTTTTGATTTTGCCTTTATATACTATATAAACAAATGTTTACTTTATCCATGTTTGGGATCTTTTTTTTCAGCACAACTTCTTCTATCTCATCTGCCTATTATTTTTTTTCACTTTAACCTACTGTAAAAACATAAAAGGACAAAAAACACACAAAAAAAAAGTAAAATCCAATTTGAAAAATGTATATACTTTATTGCATAAATAACACACAAATGCTTAACGAACCTTTTCAAAGACTTTAAAAGAGAATATCGGCTCCAGATATTAGGTATAGAAAATGAAAATTGTAATAAATTCAAACTATACTCAAATATTTGACATAAAAGCAGATCTTTACATAGGCGTTTTCTCCGAAAGTGCGGTAATCAAACACAGTTATCATGATAATTAGAATTTAAACGGTAATACTAACCATCTGCAATTTTACCGCCGTTTATCGTTATACCGGTAATCATTAAATCCCTAATGTGGAACCTGAACCAAAATGATTTAGACAACCTGGACTGTTCAGGTTAACCCTTTCATGCATACTGGTCACTACAGTGGACAGCTATTCTACAGCTGTTCTCTTGTATATTCATGGATTTTGTTGTTCTTATCTTTGTTTCTTTGTTTTTGTTTTTTTTACACATATCTTTATTAAAGTTTGAAGACACTACATATCTTTTCTGACATGAATTGGTAACATTATGTAGATCTCTCCTGAGCATAAACCCTCAGAATCACAAGCCCTCCCCATAGTTTTCACACAGTTTATCAGTAAATACATGTTTCTGTTCGTCAAAAATTAAACGTGTGGTGTCCAGCTGAGTGGACATTTTTGCAACTTCATGAAAAATAGGTTCATAAGAATTTTTTTTGTCATTATTACTTTTTTTAATGTATTTTTAATGTTTTTTTTTTTTATTTTTTTTATTTTTACTTTATTTTTTTTATTCATTTTTCAGAAGAAACTTTTCTATCACATTGTTTTTTTCGTGCCTAAAGAGGAATAAAAACACTCAGGAAAAAATTTTGATTAACCCTTTCATGCACAGTGGTCATTCCAGTGGACAGTTCTTCTCCAGCTGTTCTCGTGTATATTCATGGATTTTGTTGTTTTAGTTTCATATCAGCCAACACATTGGACACTCATGCATCATCCCATACACTACAATTGATAACATTACTGTAACTTTGCTGTTCTAGATAAACTTGATCAAACATATTTGAATGTAAATCAATTCCTTGTTATTGTTATTAGACTGTAATTAACAACAAAAGTTTTTTTTTTTCTTTTTTTTTTTACACGTTATCTCAATGAAGTGAGTAATGACTAGTATTAGAGTATGTTAAAATGTGAGAAAACATCTGATTAGCAGCATTAAAATGTTTTTATTTCATAGTTTTCACAGTAAATACATGTTTTTTTGCTTCAAAAATTAAACGCATGGTGTCCAGCTGAGTGGACATTTTTGCAACTCCTTGAAAAATTGCTTAATAAAAAAAATTATTGCATTGGTTTTTTTTTTAATGTCTAAAGAGAAATAAAATCCCTCAACAAAAAAAAAAAAAAAATCTTGATTAAGGTTCTTGTAATTCGTGCATGAAAGGGTTAAAGTTCTCATAATTTGTGCATGAAAGGGTTAATTTTTGCATTTTCATCCCGCGGGCCGGAATGGAACCTTTGGCGGGTTGGATTTGGCCCCCGGCCCGCATGTTTGACACCTGTGTGATATAAAGATCTGATATGAACTGTTGCTGCCACTGTCATGTGATGTGTGTGGAAATTACCAAAAACAGTCACTTGCCCGATAAAGGGTTAAATCTGGAAACGCCCTGCCCTACCCTGCCCTGTTTGGTATACAGTCAGCGAACACCATCATCCAAAGTAAATCACCACTGCTTTCCATTTCGGCACTTTTCAATATGACTGGTGTGTCCGTTTGTGTGACCCACACACCCTTTTGGATGAATACGTAGACTGTGTGTCACCACGGAGACCATCAATTACAATGGTGGAGTCCACTGTGTGTATCTGTGCTATTTCTGCTGAATGACAAAGGACTAAACAAAGGACCACCAACTAACTCAAACACAGGCAGCTGACTCATCTCACTCACAGCTCCTTTTGGTTTTTTTGGACATATGAACTTAGAAATGTACTTTTCTAAATTTGATGATTATTTGGCAGCGAATGCGGCGGCTAAATGTTACGAGAGTGTACAGACCGGACGCCAAACGGATGAGATAAAGAAAAATAATTTGCGCTGTTGCATCATTGCAGATTATCATTAGAAATACAGACTATGGAAGACAGTTTTTATTATGAAGTGCCTGTCAAGGATATAATAGTTTTGGATTTTTCATTATAGTTTAGTTTGATTTAGTTTTGACTTTTTTTTTCCTCTAATTTATTTATTTATTTATTTTTTAGTTTTTTTAATCCTATCAATATATGTAAATAATTGGTGTAAAATAGTTTGACGTCTTTTCATGGTCATCACATACGACCTATTTGGACGTTCAGAGGCTCCGTAGTTACCGCGGAAACACCGTCATCTTCTACAACGTTGATTCACCAGTAAAACCCATGGAGTTCGATCAGTGACAGTGGATGGACACACTGGGTTTATGTTCAGTTAATGATTTTTTTTTATTTTTTTTTTTTACAGTAAAAGTCCGTTTTTCATCAGTTTTCTGTTTTTGATAGAATAATCCTCAACTTTAATCTGAGTTTTATGAACATTTACACTGAACAAAAATATAAACGCACCACTTTTGTTTTTGCTCCCATTTGTCATGAGCTGAACTCAAAGATCTAAAACTTTTTCTACGAACACAAAAGGCCTATTTCTCTCAAATATTGTTCATAAATTTGTCTAAATCTGTGTTAGTGAGCACTTCTCTTTTGTCCTTTGCTGAGATAATCCATCCACCTCACAGGTGTGGCATATCAAGATGCTGATTAGACAGCAGGATTATTGCACAGGTGTGACTTAGGCTGGCCACAATAAAAGGCCACTCTAAAATGTGCACTTTTACTGTATTGGGTGGTCCAGGGGGGTCAGAAAACCAGTCAGTATTTGGTGTGACCACCATTTTCCTCACACAGTCTTCTTCATGAATTCTCTGAAACAGCTTTGGAGATGGTTTATGGCAGAGAAATAAACATTCAATTCACAGGCAAAAGCTCTGGTGGAGATTCCTGAAGTCAGCATGCCAATTTCATATTCCCTCAAAACTTGTGACATCTGTGGTATTGTGCTGTGTGATAAAACTGCACATTTTGGAGTGGCCTTTTATTGTGGCCAGCCTAAGGCACACCTGTGCAAAAATCCTGCTGTCTAATCAGCATCTTGATATGCCACACCTGTGAGGTGGATGGATTATCTCAGCAAAGAAGAAGTGTTCACTAACACAAATTTAGACAGATTTGTGAACAATATTTGAGAAATAAACCTTGTGTGTACACAGAAAAAGTTTTAGATCTTTGAGTTCAGCTCATGAAAAATGGGAGCAAAAACAAAAGTGGTGTGTTTATAATTTTGTTCAGTGTATATGATCAGTAAATTAAATATAGGAAAATACCTGATTTTCATTTCATTAAATATAGAGAAAAATGAATCTGAAAAGTTAAGAACGTATCTGATTTTGTTGGGTTTCTGTAAATTGGCTCAACAGTTTGATTTCAACCAGCTCTATATGGAAAGTGTCATGACATAACTTTTGTTAGGATTGGGCACTACATAAATAAAATTGGATTTGATCTGATCTGGAAGTGTCACAAAAGTAGCACTGGGTCTTTATGGGTTAATGTAATGTTCAGTTGCCAAAAAAGTACCTTTTTCTTCAGTTTTCTCTCTTTTAGATATTATATTAATCAACTTTAATCTGAGTTTTAATGAACATCTACATGATCAGTAAATTAAAAACAGGAAAATACCTGATTTTCATTGAAAAGCGCAAAATACAGAGGATAATATTGTAATAAATAGTGATATATCACTAAAAAAAGGTTCAATAAAAAGTAAAATTCATCTGGAAACTGCCACAAAAATAGCACTGGGTCTTTATGGGTTAATGTTATGTTCAGTTGCAAAAAAAGGACCTTTTTCTTCAGTTTTCTCTCTTTTTGATATTATATCAATCAACTTTAATCTGAGCTTTAATGAACATCTACATGATCAGTGAATTTAATATAGGAAAATACTTGATTTTCATTGAAAAACGCAAACTACAGAGGATAACATGATGATAATTGGTGCTACATCACTAAAGAAAGGTTCAATAAAAGTAAAATTAATCTGGGAACTGCCACAAAAATAGCACTGGGTCTTTATGGGTTAATGTTATGTTCAGTTGTCAAAAAAACTACCTTTTTCTTTAGTTTTCTTTCTTTTTGATATTATATCAATCAAATTTAATCAGAGTTTTAATGAACATCTACATGATCAGTAAATTAAATACAGAAAATATCTGATTTTCATTAAAAAATGCAAAATACAGAGGATAATACTGGAATAAATAGTGATAAATCACTAAAAAAGGTTCAATAAAAGTAAAATTCATCTGGGAACTGCCACAAAAATAGCACTGGGTCTTTATGGGTTGATGTTATGTTCAGTTGCAAAAAAACCTCCACCTTTTTCTTCAGTTTTCTCTTGTTTTGATATTATATCAGTCCACTTTAATGAACTTTTTATGAACATCTACATGATCAAAAAACTAAATATAGGAAAATACTTGATTTTCATTGAAAAATGCAAAATACAGAGGATAATATTGTAATAAATTATGATATATCACTAAAAAAGGTTCAATAAAAAGAAAAACTCATCTGAGAAACTCCCACAAAAATAGCACTGGGTCTTTAAGAGGTTACTGTAATGTTCAGTTGCAAAAAAAGTACCTTTTTCTTCAGTTTTCTCTTATTTTGATATTATATCAGTCCACTTCAATGAACTTTTTATGAACATCTACATGATCAATAAACTATACATAGGAAAATACTTGATTTTCATTGAAAAATGCAAAATACAGAGAATAATATTGTAATAAATGATGATGAATCACTAAAAAAAAGTTCAACAGAGTAAAATTCATCTGGGAACTGCCACAAAAATAGCACTGGGTCTTTATGGGTTAATGTTAAGTTCAGTTGTCAAAAAAAGTACCTTTTTCTTCAGTTTTCTCTCTTTTTGATATTACATTAATCAACTTTAATCCGAGTTTTAATGAATATCTACATGATCAGCAAATTAAATATAGGAAAATACCTGATTTTCATTGAAAAGCGCAAAATACAGAGGATAATATTGTAATAAATGGTGATAAATCACAAAAAAAAGGTTCGATAGAGACAAATTAATCTGGGAACTGCCACAAAGTAGCACTGGGTGTTTATGGGTTAAATAACAGGTTCAACATAACAAAAGAAATGATATTTTGTGCTAAACAGGAGAAGTTTGAGCATGTTTTGATTTGTACTAGCTGAGGTTATGACCTGTTAATACCATAATGCATATGAAAATAAAACATTCAAAGAAAAGCTGACAACAAAACGCTCAAATGTTTAGTCTAAGTCGCCCACTGTAGGAATTTCGCAGTGACTGGGGGGACTTCTAAGGGGCAGCCTGGCAGCTTCAGCTCCATTAATGATGTGCCGTGCTTCTTTAATCTGCAGTCAGACCATTAGGCTGGACGCAGATAAAACACAGCCCGCTAAGCCGCTTCCTCTATTTGGAAAACTGAGGCCTGCTGGCTGCCTCAGTGGGAGGAGATGATATCAAACTCACAGCTCTGTGGAGGTCTAGACTAAAGATCTGAGATAGTTTTTGGGGTGTGGTTGGAAGAATGGGGGTGTTGATGTTTATGCACAAATGTCCCATCAAAGCCTGTGTGCTGTGCAGCCTGTACTTGCCTACGCTGTATTTACATCAGCTCGTCTGCAAATGTGTTACAGCGGATTTGTCTAAAAAAAAAAAAAAGTTTTCTATCGCTTCCTATCATTTGTTTTCTCCTACTACCACATGACTGAGTATATAAAGCAGGGGTGTCAAACATAAGGCCCGTGGGCCAAAACCGGCCCCCAAAAGATTCCAATTCGGCCCATGGGATGAATTTGGGAACACAAAAAATGACACTGAAGATTTTTTTTTGGCTTAATTGAAGATTTTTTTTTTTACTTAACTGAAGATTTTTTTTTTTTTTTTTTTGGCTTAATTCAAGATTTTTAGCTAAATTTGAGAATTTTTTTTGGGCTTAATTCAAGATTTTTTTAAACTCATTCGAAGATTTTTTTTTTTTTGGCTGAATTCAAGATTTTTTACTAAATTTAAGAATTTTTTTTTTGCTTAATTGAAGAGTTTTTTACTTAATTGAAGATTTTTTTTGGCTTAACTCAAGATTTTTTTTAACTTGTGGAATAATGTCCAAAAAAAAAAAAAATTCATACAGTTTGTTTTTAATTCTTTTAAACTTTTTTTCTATTTCATCAACTTGAGCTGTAAATAAAAATACCAAATACTCAATAATTGTCACATTTTTTAACCCTTTAAATGCCGTGTTTGTAATGTAAACAAACCATTTTTTTGGATGCAAAAAACACAAAAAAATTTTTTTTTCAATATACTACATAAAAAGTGGATCACATATTTGATTTTTTCATCCTGGCATATGTCAATGATTAACTCCAACACTGGTTAATTTGCATTATTATCTTTGGCGCTAGGTCAAAGGTTCAAAAATACTAGCATCTGTCACCAAGTGTGCGTAAAATGCACACCTATAAATCAAACTATTAAATATTACATGTTGACTTATTTTTCTGCTCTAATTTGATTTTATTTTTGTAAATCCAGCTCAGCCCTAATCCTACATATCAAATTGAAGAAATAGTGCGTTTTAGGCACACTTGGCAGACAGATGCTAGTCTGGTCATTTTCTTTTGTTTACAATGTGCACATTTTAGTTGGTGGACAGAATTTTAAAGATCATACAAAAATGAAAAACTTTTGAATTCTAACCTTATTTAAATTGTGAAAATAATATGAAGTTTTTTTAACATGAAGTGCAAAGTGTGCCTAAAAGGCGCACCCGGATACCGGAGGGTTAATAGTTTGATTTATAGGTGTGTATTTTACGCACACTTGGTGACAGATGCTAGTATTTTTGAACATTTGACCGAGCACCAAAAATAATAATGCAATTAACCAATGTTGGAGTTAATCATTGACATATGCCAGGATGAAAAAATCAAATAATATGTGATCCACTTTTTATGCAGTATATTGAAAAAAAATATTTTTTTTTGTTTATTGCATTAAAAAAATGGTTTGTTTACATTACAAACACGGCATTTAAAGGGTAAAAAAATGTGACAATTATTGAGTATTTGGTATTTTTATTTACAGCTCAAGTTGATGAAATAGAAAAAAGTGTAAAAGAATTAAAAACAAACTGTATGAAAATTTTTTTGACATTATTCCACAAGTGTGCCAAAAAGGCACACTTAGTGCTTAGTAAGGGCCTAGCTGGACAGGATACCAGAGGGTTAAATCATTATTTTACTGGTCTGGCCCGCTTTAGATCAAACTGGGCTAAATATGACCCCTGAACCAAAATGAGTTTGACACCCCTGGACTACGGGGTTAAAAAAAAAACAGCTCCACATATAAGTACAGCTGAAACCTCGGCCTACCTTGAGGTTGATGCGCTCCAGCAGCTCCTCCACAGAGGTGGGCTTGGGGGGTCGGCCCTTCCTCCTCCTCCTCACAGGCCTCTTGGGTTTCTCCTCTTCCTCACTCAGCACGTCCACGTAGATGAACTTGAACGTCCCCACTTTGTTGTTGAGCAGACCCATCCACGTTCCCATCGGGGGCTTACTGATGATGTCGATCACATCGCCGCGCTAGAAAAACACATTTACATTCAGACACGACTCACTGGTGCCTTCAACGACGCCTTATTAATTATTTAATTCTGTAGTTTTCAGGTGTTAATTGATAAACATGTGTAATGAACTTATAGAAAATGACGATGAATCATAATGAACAACAAAATGTAGCCGTGACTTTTTTAACCTTAAAGACCAACAACTATTTCTTTCTTAAGTGATATATTAGCATTTATTCCAATATTATCCTCTGCATTTTTGAGTGAGAATCAAGTATTTTCCTTCATTTCGTTACCGATCATGTAGATATTCCTAAAAGCTTAGAATAAATACAGAGGTTATTACACTACAAAAAAAAAGTTAAGGATATTTTTAATTTTGGGGCTATTTTATTTTTTTCAGTTGGGATTCTTGCACAGCGCTTTTTACTTTTTTTGTGTGTGAAATGAATCACATTTTTTTAAATGACCGGACATAGTTTTATTTACAAATGGCAAAAATTATCCAAAAAAAAAAAAAAAAAAAAGTTGACTTTTTGTTTGTAGTATTAATATTAATATTTGTTTGTTTATTTCGAGCATTCACGGAATACATGCAAATTCAAAATTAAAAAAAAAAAAGGAAATAAATAGTGTATATCAAAACAAGAAAACCTTTATCAGCAAAATAGTCCATTAAGCTTTGGTAACATTTTAAGAATATTTTTGTATTTTATATTATTCAAGATGAGTTTATTTAAGTAATTATGTATATTTTTGTTGATGAAAGGTTAATTTATTAATTAATGACCAATTAATTTATTTATTTTCTGATCAATGAAAGCAGGCACTTTTCAATTTATATTTTACAAACAAAATTTACATATAAACGTGTTATTTTTTACATATTACAGTTAAATATATGTTTGTTTACAAAGTCTTGAAAATAAAAACTGACACCTTAGGCACAGGAACAAATTTTTCTTAATTTTTTCAACCAAAAATGCTGAAGCAAGAGTCGGGGGTACTTGGATAAAAAAGTTTATTTTAGGTGGCACTCCACTGTAAAAAGTTAGAGAACCACTGCATTAACTGAGTATAAAACTGTTTCAACAGCTACTGCCATTTATAACATTACATGAGTTTTACTGCTGAATAAAATATGCAGAAAATAAAAATTCTACAAATAAAATTCTACAAAAATAATATAAAAATTTGTCTTTTTTTTTTTTTTTTACATATTACAGTTAAATATATGTTGTTTGTTTACAAAGTCTTGAAAATAAAAATAAAAACTGACACCTTTGGCACAGGAACAAATTTTGCTTAATTTTTTCAACCAAAAATGCTGAAGTGAGAGTCGGGGGTACTTGGACAAAAAAGTATATTTTAGGTGGTACTCCACTGTAAAAAGTTAGAGAACCACTGCATTAACTGAGTATAAAACTGTTTCAACAGCTACTGCCATTTATAACATTACATGAGTTTTACTGCTGAATAAAATATGCAGAAAATAATGGTGTTTATATATATAAAATTCTACAAAAATAATATAAAAATTTGTCTTTTTTTTTTTAACATATTACAGTTAAATATATGTTGTTTGTTTACAAAGTCTTGAAAATAAAAACTGACACCTTTGGCACAGGAACAAATTTAGCTTAATTTTTTCAACCAAAAATGCTGAAGTGAGAGTCGGGGGTACTTGGATAAAAAAGTTTATTTTAGGTGGTACTCCACTGTAAGAAGTTAGAGAACCACTGCATTAACTGAACATAAAACTGTTTCAACAGCTACTGCCATTTATAACATTACATGAGTTTTACTGCTGAATAAAATATGCAGAAAATAATGGTGTTTATATATATAAAATTCTATAAAAATAATATAAAAATTTGTCTTTTTTTTTTACATATTACAGTTAAATATATGTTGTTTGTTTACAAAGTCTTGAAAATAAAAATAAAAACTGACACCTTTGGCACAGGAACAAATTTTGCTTAATTTTTTCAACCAAAAATGCTGAAGTGAGAGTCGGGGGTACTTGGATAAAAAAGTATATTTTAGGTGGTACTCCACTGTAAAAAGTTAGAGAACCACTGCATTAACTGAGTATAAAACTGTTTCAACAGCTACTGCCATTTATAACATTACATGAGTTTTACTGCTGAATAAAATATGCAGAAAATAATGGTGTTTATATATATAAAATTCTACAAAAATAATATACAAATTTGTCTTTTTTTTTTTTTTTTTTACATATTACAGTTAAATATATGTTGTTTGTTTACAAAGTCTTGAAAATAAAAATAAAAACTGACCCTTTGGCACAGGAACAATTTTGCTTAATTTTTCAACCAAAAATGCCGAAGTGAGAGTCGGGGGTACTTGGATAAAAAAGTATATTTCAGGGGGTACTCCACTGTAAAAAGTTAGAGAACCACTGCATTAACTGAGTATAAAACTGTTTCAACAGCTACTGCCATTTATAACATTACATGAGTTTTACTGCTGAATAAAATATGCAGAAAATAATGGTGTTTCTATGTTCACTACAGAGCTACAAAAACACAAAAAAAAAAAGAAAAAAACACATCCAAATAGGTCATATCTGATGCTGGAAAAACACAATTAAGATTTTTACCTTTTTAACTGTATTAGTAGGATTAGTGGTTCAAAGGTTTTGGGACTTTGATGGGAGTAAACCCTGGATAAATAAGCTGTGAATTTGGCCTTTTCTCCCATTGTAATACCTGACCATGTTTGTGAAGTTGTAAAGTAAACATCAGAAACTTGTCTAAATACACTGAACCCATGCTTTTTCCCATCGGTGTACCTTCAGTTTGAGGGAGTCGGTGTCGTACGGGCTGGGGGTGAAGTCCGTGTGAACTCGGGCGCGGCCGCAGAACGGACCTCGATACGGAGGCTCCTCATCGTCGCCGTCCTCTGACTTCACACTTTCTCTGTTACTGGCTGAAGAGTCCGTGGTGCTCACCGTCTGACCACCTGGTTTTGGAAAACACAGGCGGTAAGAACTGATTAAGCCATTCCCTTGTACGCGTTTCCACTTTAAGACTGGCATTATAACAGGTCACCTACAGTAGGTGTCTTCATGTTTTCTTTGCAATAAAAGGGTCAGAAAATGTCTTTTTTGCCAATTCTTTTGCACCTTTGTTTTCAGGAAAAACTTAACTTTCAATATCTGTCCATTAATTATCATTATTTTAAATGATGAATGCTTTAAACAGTGTGTTTTAGTAAAAAAAAAAGAAAAAAAAAGAAAAAAACGGATTTGAAGTTTTTAGCATATTTATTATCAAAAACAACTTTTGAGTTTGCAGAAATAAACCTTCAACTCTTTACATCTTACGAATTTTTAAATGCCCCCCCCCCCCCCATTTACTTAAAACAGGCGAAAAATTTCAAATGTCTATAGAAACAAAACTACTGGTTGAATTCATACCAAATTGGGTTTATAGATTGCCAGTGACCCAGAATAGATCCCATTAAATTTTGGGAAAACTAGGTCAAAGTTCAATTTTTTTATGAATTTTTAAATATTTTTTCCTCCCATTTACTTATAATGGGTGAAAAATTACAAATATCTGTGGCAACAAAACTGTAGGTTAAATTCATACCAAATTTGGTTTATAGATTACCAGTGACCCAGAGTAGATGTGATTACATGTTGGGAAAACTAGGTCAAATTTCCAATTTTTTATGAATTTTTAAAATCTTTTTTTTTCTTCCATTTACTTATAATGTGCAAAATTTCAAATGTCTGTAGCAACAAAACTATACGTTGAATTCATACCAAATTGGGTTTATAGATTGCCAGTGACCCAGAATAGATCCCACTACATTTTGGGAAAAGTAGGTCAAAGTTAAACTTTTTTAGGAATTTTTAAAAGCTTTTTTCCCCCCATTTTCTTATAATGTGTGAAATTTCAAATGTCTATAGCAACAAAACTGTTGGTTGAATTCATACCAAACTGGGTTTATACATTGTCAGTGACCCAGAATAGATCACATTAAATTTTGGGAAAAGTAGGTCACAGTTAAAATTTTTTATGAATTTTTAAATGCTTCTTTTTTTCTCCCATTTACTTATAATGCGTGAAAAATTACAAATATTTGTGGCAACAAAACTATACGTTGAATTCATACAAAATTTGGTTTATAGATTACCAGCAACCCAGAATAGATCTGATTACATTTTGAGAAAAGTAGGTCAAAGTTACAATTTTTTATGAATTTTTTTTTTTTTCCCTCCATTTACTTATAATGTGCGAAATTTCACCATGTCTCTAGCAACAAAACTATACGTTGAATTCATACCAAATTGGGTTTACTAGATTGTCAGTGACCCAGAATAAATCCCACTACATTTTGGGAAAAGTAGGTTAAAGTTAAATTTTTTTAGAAATTTTTAAAAGCTTTTTTCCTCCCCATTTCTTATAATGTGAGAAAGTTCAAATGTCTGTAGCAACAAAACTATTGATTGAATTCATACCAAACTGGGTATATATATTCCCAGTGGCTCAGAAAAGATCCATTAAATTTTGGGAAAAGTAGGTCACAGTTAAAATTTTTTATGAATTTTTAAATGCTTCTTTTTTCCCATATACTTAAATGGGTGAAAAATTCCAAATATTTGTGGAAACAAAACTATATATTGAATTCATACCAAATGTGGTTTATATATTACCAGCAACCCAGAATAGATGTGATTACATTGTGGGAAAACTAGGTCCAAGTTCCAATTTTTTATGAATTTTTAAAATCTTTTTTTTCCCCCATTCACTTATAATGTGCGAAAAATTAAAATGTCTGTAGCAACAAAACTATTGGTTGAACTGATACCAAATTTGGTTTATACATTACCAGTGATCCAGAATAGATTTAATTACATTTTGGGAAAACTAGGTCAAAGTTCCAATTTTTATGAATTTTTAAAATCTTTTTTTCTCCTCATTTACTTATAATGTGCGAAAGTTCAAATGTCTCTAGCAACAAAACTATACGTTGAATTCATACCAAATTGGGTTTATAGATTGCCAGTGACCCAGAATAGATCTCATTACATTTCGGGAAAATAGGTCAAAGTCAAAATTTTTTAGGAATTTTTAAATCCTTTTTCTTTCTCCCATTTACTTATAATGTGTGAAAAATTACAAATGTCTGTAGCAACAAACCATTTGTTGAATTCATACCAATTTGGTTTATATATTACCAGCAACCCAGAATATTATCTGATTACATTTTGGGAAAACTAGGTCAAAGTTAAAAATTTTTAATGAATTTTTAAATCTTCCCATTTACTTATAATGGGTGAAATATGTGTAAGGGGCGGGGGTTTGTCGTGCCTGGAACCACTTGTTCAGCATTAGTATCACTTTAACTGACATTTTAGTCAAGTCTTCTTATCCTGCCTTCACGTGCTCGGGGAATTCTGGGTAATTTGTAAGATAGTGCGAACGTTCAGGCGTTACAGTAATTTGAACGTGTAAAGTTCAAAACGTAGCGCTGGTGAGACTGCAGTTGTTAAAGGTGTAAGAGGATTGAGATGTTGACGTGTTCTTTTATGGATTATATTTTTGTCAGCGACTTATTTTGGCATTTCCAGAAAGTGCAAAAACAAAGGGTTCTTAAACATTGTGCGCGAGGCTGATGCTTGAGGCTGAGTATTCGTCGCTCGTTTCAGCCTGCATCTGAGGGAAAGCTGTTGAGATCATGTGGACGTGTGGAATCAGAGAAAAGACTCCCGGCTAATCATTACCGCATGTTTGCACGTCTGCCAGCATGTTGTGTGCGTCTTTTCAATGGCTCTGAAAGGCTGCGAGTCGGCCAGGGCTTTAATTCACCCTGAACTTACGACGATAGAGCGTATTTATCCACCGACGTAATAGAAAAACAGGTTTAAATAATCACAAAATGAACCCGGAGCTGAAAACACTTGAGAGCTCTTAAAGAGATCACAGCCGCTGGGACCGGGAGTGATTAAGAGGGAATTTCCTCTGGTGTGCATCACTCCGCAAAAATCATAAAGTGGAAAACATGCAACGCTAGAAGCTGTAGAAAACTCTATATACTGTATTTGAAATCATATTTGTGTGAAATGATACGAGCGCCATCTGGTGGTCGACTCTTAACCCTTTAACCCTGGGGTCTCCAACCTATGACTCCTGGGCCAAATATGGTTTTAGCCTCTCTCTGTGGCTCCCCTTGTCAAAAAACATAAGGAGATTCTTGAAATTTTACTTCTCAACATTGTTTTAGGCCTAAATCAATTCTAACATTATTCGTCTGCAAAAACATGCAGGCTAGACATAGAATAAAAGTTTTTGACAGCATATAAACCAAAATATATGTCACATTACATTATTTTCTTGCTAAATTTAATACAAGATACTCAGTTGTATTTGTTAGTAGTTTGGCTGTTTAAAAGTCAGACTATATACATGAAAACTGAGCTTTTTTTCTGTTACACAATACAATTTTGTTTGGAAATAGTGTACATCATTAGAAAAATTGTACTAATCTTGAATGTTTTCTTTATTGTAGTTGTATAATTTCATAAATGCATCAATCATTGTATTATTGTAGTGGAAATACAAAGTTCAGTAGCTCCCGTTGTCAAAAAACACATGGAGCTTTTTGAAATTGTACTTTTTAACATTGTTTTAGGCCTAAATCAATTCTAACATTGTCCATCTGCAAAAATGTGCAGACTATACACAGAATAAAATAATTTTTTAACAGCATATAAACCAAAATACATGTCACACTACATTATTTCTTGCTAAATTTTATACAAGATACTTAGTTTGCATTTATTAGTAGTTTGACTGTTTAAAAGTCACATATACATGAAAATTGAGCTTTTTTCTGTTACACAATACAATTTTGTTTGGAAATAGTGTACATCATTAGAAAATTGTACTAATCTTGAATGTTTTCTTTATTGTAGTTGGATAATTTCATAAATGGACCAATCTTGTATTAAATTTAGCAAGAAAAATGTAGTGTGACATATATTTTGGTTTATATGCTGTCAAAAATGATTTTATTTTACGTATAGCCTGCACGTTTTGCAGATGAATAATGTTAGAATTGATTTAGGCCTAAAACAATGTTAAAAAGTAAAATTTCAAAAAGCTCCTCATGTTTTTTGACAACGGGAGCTATTTAACTTTGTATTTCCACTACAATAATACAGTGTTACTCAGTTTGCATTTGTTAGTAGTTTGGCTGTTTAACCCTTGTATGGGTTTGGGTCTATGGGACCCCGTTTTTATTTCTTATTAAAAGAAAAATGATGAGTAATTATTTATTTAATGAATTTTTTCCTCTCATATCTTATGGAAAAGGATTAGGGCCACTGGAATAAAAAACATTAAATTAAGGTCCAATATTATTTTATTATTCTGAGAAAATGTCAGAATTAAGACTTTTTTTTTTCCCTCAGAATAATAATAAAAAATATATTGGACCTTATTTTTACCTCCGCCAAGGAGGTTATGTTTTTGCCAGGGTTTGTTTGTTTGTTTGTTTGTTTGTTTGTCTGTCTGTTAGTGTGCAACATAACTCAAAAAGTTATGGACAGATTTGGATGAAATTTTCAAGGTTTGTTGGAAATGGGATAAGGAAGAAATGATTAAATTTGGTGGTGATCGGGGGTGGGGGGGCCCAGGGGGGGCCCATTTCCAACAAACCCTGAAAATTCCATCAAAATCTGTCCATAACTTTTTGAGTTATGTTGCACACAAACGGACAGACAAACAGACAGACAGACAAACAAACCCTGGCAAAAACATAACCTCCTTGGCGTGGGGGGGGCCCAGGGGGGGGCACTGATCAGCCTTGGCGGAGGTCTGCGCTCTCCGAGTGCTTCTAGTTTTTAATTTTTTTTCTTTCCAGTGGCCCTAATCTTCTTCCGTACATATCGTGGTTATATTACATTGTATATATACACTACCAGGCAAAAGTTTGGACTCACCTGGTTTTTCTTTATTTTGTGACTATTTTCATTGTAGATTCTCACTGAAGGCATCAAACGATGAATGAACACATATGGAATTATGTAGTTTAAAAAGGTGTGAAAAAACTCAAAGCATGTTTTATATTTTAGATTCTTCAAAATAGCCACATTTTGCTTTATTACTGCTTTGTGCATTCTTGGCATTCTCTTGATGAGCTTCATGAGGTTGTCACCTGAAATGTTTTCCAAAAGTCTGGAAGGAGTTCCAAATGATGCTGAGCTCTTGTTGGCCATCTGTGGTCCATCTCATGTCATTTAAATAAGGAGGTGAGTCCAAACTTTTGCCTGGTAGTGTATATATATATATATATATATGAACAACTAAAAACTAGTAGCACTTTAATGTATAAATGTGATCCAGCAAAGGCTAAAGGCAAGTACTAAACATATATGCTTTTTATGTTGCTTGTAATTGGATGAAGAAACATTCTGTTGAGTATTTTAACATAAAATTGTATGAATGTTGAATTAAAAACCCACAAAAGCAGCAGGACCATCCACCCACGAACACTGGCTGAAGAACAAGAATCTGAACACCTCACAAGGGTAAAAGTCAGACTATATACATGAAAATTGAGCTTTTATCTCTTACACAATGTCATTTTGTTGGAAATAGTGACATCATTAGAAAATTGTACTAATCTTGAATGTTTTCGTATTGTAGCTGTATAATTTCATAAATGCACCAAACATTGTATTATTATAGTGGAAGCACAAAGTTCAATAGCCCCCGTTGTCAAAAAACATAAGGAGGTTTTTGAAATTTTACTTTTTAACATAGTTTTAGGCCTAAATCAGTTCTAACATTGTCTGATCAAAACTGTAATAAAATTAAAACTATACTCAAATATTTGACGTAAAAGCAGATCTTTATATAGGCGTTTTTTCTCCTAAAAGTGCTGTAATCAAACACGGTTATCATGATAATTAGAATTTAAACGGTAACACTAACCGTCGGCAATTTTACTGCGGTTTATCGTTATACCGGCAATCATTACATCCCTACTTGCATGATATATATATATATATATATATATATATATGTTTAAAAAAAAAAAAAAGTAAAACAAATTTAAGGAACATCAGTACAACACTGTAAACACAAGTGAAACAAAAAAATGATAAGAAAAATGGTGTTTAAAAAAAAAAAAAAACACAAACCATCTATTTTTATAGTGAGTCGGTCTCACTCACTGCTCTATGTTTTACCCCCATTCCACAGACGGCAGGGGGTGAACTGAGCATGCTCAGATCTCTATGGAAAGAACCAGGTCTATTCTATCAGTACTTTGGTCGTATTCCTTCTTTCTTCCATCCCTCTTACTTCGAACTAAAATCCACTTCAAAATATCTTTTCCCCAATACCCATGATCCCCCAGGCTGGACTTACTCATTGAACTCTGTCCGCTCAGTGAACTGCGGAGGCTTTCCACCGAACCTCCAGCCTTCAGCTTGGGCTTCTCCAGAGAGTCGGTATCAGGCTGAGGTGACTGTGGGGAACCAGGGGCTCCGTCTGGACTGGACTAGAACCCAGGAACAGAACAGATAATGAAAGGACAGCAGGGTAAAGACACAAAGCAAACGCTGTGCAGTGAATAAAAAAAAGAATGAGACGTCCAGGTCAGAAGAATGAGTGGATGATGGTAATAAAAGAAGCTGGTTTCACTTAAAGGAGTGATAATAGGTTTTTGAAATGGAATTATGCATTTTCAAACATCTCCCTGTGGTCTACATAAACTGTAAATGCTCTGCTTGGGTCTGAATTCTTCATTAATTCAACTCCACAGGTCCATCTTCAACCCTATTTCTGAGTAATGACACCAGAAAGGTGGTTTTGAGCGCCGTCCCTTTAAATGCAAATGAGCCACTTCAGGCCCCGCCCCCTCCTGATCATTGGCTGTGCTGCTCTGTTCCTATTAAAAAAAAAATTAAATCTGTTTGTGATTGCATCTTAATGTATGTTCTGAAAATGTATATAATTTATTAAAATAAATAAAATCTGTTTTGTGATGCATTGTGGTGTATGTTCTTGAAAATGTATATAGTTCTAATTAAATAATAAACTTAAAATCTGTTTTGTGGTGCATCTTAATGTATGTTCTTGAAAATGTATATAATTCTATTAAAAAAACAAACTAAAAATCTGTTTTGTGATGCATCTTAATGTATGTTCTTGAAAATTATAATTCTATTAAAAAATAAAAAATAAAATCTTTTGTGATGCATCTTAATGTCTGTTCTTGAAATGTATATAATTCTATAAAAAAAAAAATCTTTTGTAATGCATTTAATGTATGTTCTTGAAAACGTATAAAGTCTATTAAAAAAATAAATAAATAAATAATAAATAATAAAAATCAGTTTTGTGATGCATCTTAATGTCTGATCTTGAAAATGTATATAATTCTATTTAAAAAAAAACAACTAAAATCTCCTTTATAATGCATCTTCATGTATAGTCTTGAAAATGCATATAATTGTATTTAAATAAATAAAATAAAATCTGTTTCGTGGTGCATCTTAATTTATGTTCTGAAATGTATATAATTCTATTAAAAAGTTAATTAAAATCTGTTTTGTGATGCATCTTAATGTCTGATCCTGAAAATGTATATAACTCTATTAAAAAAAATAAATACAAATCTGTTTAGTGATGCATCTTCATGTATATTCTTGAAAATGTATAATTGTATTTAAACAAAAATATGTTTTGTGATGCATCTTAATGTATGTCTTGAAAATGTATAGAATTCTATTAAAAAAATAATTAAAATCTGTTTTGTGGTGCATCTTAATGTCTGTTCTTGAAAATGTATATAACGCTATTAAAATAAATAAATAAATAAATAATAAAAATAATAAATAATAAATAAAAATCTGTTTTGTGATGCATCGTGGTGTATGTTCTTGAAAATGTATTAATTCTATTTAAAAATAAATTAAATCTATTTTGTGATGCATCTTAAGTCTGATCCTGAAAATGTATATAACTCTATTTAAAAAAAAAAAAAATCTGTTTAGTGATGCATCTTCATGTATATTCTTGAAAATGTATATAATTGTATTTAAAAAAAAAAAAAAAAAAAAAAAAAAAAAAAAAATCTGTTTTGTGATGCATCTTAATGTCTGTTCTTGAAAATGTATATAATTCTATTAAAAATAAATAAATAAATAAATCTGTTTTGTGATGCATCTTAATGTCTGTTCTGAAAATGTATATAATTCTATATAAAAAAAAAATCTTTTGTAATGCATCTTAATGTATGTTCTTGAAAACGTATATAAGTTTATTAAAAAAAAAAAAAAAATCTGTTTTGTAATGCCTCTTCATGTATGTTCTTGAAAATGTATAATTCTATTTAAAAAAAATAAACTAAAATCTCCTTTATAATGCATCTTCATGTATAGTCTTGAAATGCATATAATTGTATTTAAATAAAATAAAATAAAATCTGTTTCGTGGTGCATCTTAATTTATGTTCTTGAAAATGTATATAATTCTATTAAAAAGTAAATTAAAATCTGTTTTGTGATGCATCTTAATGTCTGATCCTGAAAATGTATATAACTCTATTAAAAAAAATAAATACAAATCTGTTTAGTGATGCATCTTCATGTATATTCTTGAAAATGTATATAATTGTATTTAAACAAATAAAATATGTTTTGTGATGCATCTTAATTTATGTTCTTGAAAATGTATATAATTCTATTAAAAAAATAAATTAAATCTGTTTTGTGGTGCATCTTAATGTCTGTTCTTGAAAATGTATATAACGCTATTAAAATAAATAAATAAATAAAAATCTGTTTTGTGATGCATCGTGGTGTATGTTCTTGAAAATTTATTTAATTCTATTTAAAAATAATTAAAATCTATTTGTGATGCATCTTAATGTCTGATCCTGAAAATGTATATAACTCTATTTAAAAAAAAAAAAAAAATCTGTTTAGTGATGCATCTTCATGTATATTCTTGAAAATGTATATAATTGTATTAAAAATAAATAAATAAATAAAAAAATCAGTTTTGTGATGCATCTTAATGTCTGTTCTTAAAAATGTATATAATTCTATTAAAAAAAAAAAAAGTAAAATCTGTTTTGTGATGCATCTTAATGTCTGATCCTGAAAATGTATATAACTCGATTAAAAAAAAAAAAAAAAAAAATCTGTTTAGTGATGCATCTTCATGTATATTCTTGAAAATGTATATAATTCTATTTTTAAAAAAATAAATAAATAAAATCTGTTTTGTGATGCATCTTAATTTCTGTTCTTGAAAATGTATATAATTCTATTTTTAAAAAATAAATAAATAAAATCTGTTTTGTGATGCATCTTAATTTCTGTTCTTGAAAATATATATAACTCTATTTAAAAAAACAAAAAACTAAAATCTGTTTTGTAATGCCTCTTCATAATCTGTTCTTGAAAATGTATATAACTCTATTAAAAAAATAAATAAAAATCAGTTTTGTGATGCATCTTAATGTCTGATCTTGAAAATGTATATATTTCTATAAAAAAAATAAAAATAAAACTCTGTCATTTCTACGCTGAACAGAGTGTGCGTTTCTGCATGTCCACTAGATGGCAGTGTGTCCTTTAATATCCCAGATATTAGGCCAGTGGGATGCACCCGCACATATTTGTTGTGCTCTTTTTGCGGCCGGTGCTCACTGACTCATGCTGTGATATCTGGGTCACAGTGTTAAACCACCACGGTGTACGGATCACTGCTGCACACTCACACACTCCACATTCTTCTGCAGAAAACTGACTCACTGTACAGGTGAAACCCAAGGAAAAAAACAAAAAAAAAAAAAAAAAAATCAGATGAGATGGTCATTACAGGCTCTCACACTTAAAGTCTTCATTTCCTAAGCCTGGGGGAGACTTGCATCATTGTATGAGCTCAGCACCAAACACACACTCCACCCAGAGGGGGGGGGGGGGGGGGGTAAAAGTGTGTGTGTTTAAGTGATGTGTGTTTATTCTGTACTAACACAAATACTTCCCACCCACTCACAGCCTGTGGACAGAATATGTGGCTTACAACTGCAAAACATCCTGTGAAATGTTTGAAGAAAACCAGGCTCATTTATTTCTTTACGGCCGCTGAATAATGAAAGCTTCTGCTAAAAGAAACCCCAGTCTATAAATACAGAACATATGGAAGACCAAGAACAACAAGGGAATGGACGCATGCGGCAACGTTCCTAGATGATTAGAAGAAGGGTAGGGAAGGTAAGGTGAGGTGAGGTGAGGTGAGGTGAGGTAAGGTAAGGTAAGGTAAGGTAAGGTACGGTGAGGTAAGGTAAGGTAAGGTAAGGTAAGGTGAGGTGATGAGGTAAGGTAAGGTAAGGTAAGGTAAGGTAAGGTAAGGTAAGGTACGGTGAGGTAAGGTAAGGTAAGGTAAGGTGAGGTAAGGTAAGGTAAGGTAAGGTAAGGTAAGGTAAGGTAAGGTACGGTGAGGTAAGGTAAGGTAAGGTAAGGTAAGTAAGGTAAGGTGAGGTAAGGTAAGTAAGGTAAGGTAAGGTAAGGTACGGTACGGTGAGGTAAGGTAAGGTAAGGTAAGGTAAGGTACGGTACGGTGAGGTAAGGTAGGTAAGGTAAGGTAAGGTAAGGTAAGGTACGGTGAGGTAAGGTAAGGTAAGGTAAGGTAGGTGAGGTGAGGTGATGAGGTGAGGTAAGGTAAGGTAAGGTAAGGTAAGGTGAGGTGAGGTGAGGTGAGGTGAGGTGAGGTGAGGTGAGGTAAGGTAAGGTAAGGTAAGGTAAGGTAAGGTGAGGTAAGGTAAGGTAAGGTAAGGTAAGGTGAGGTGAGGTAAGGTAAGGTAAGGTAAGGTACGGTACGGTGAGGTAAGGTAAGGTAAGGTGAGGTGAGGTGAGGTAAGTAAGGTAAGGTAAGGTACGGTAGGTAAGGTAAGGTGAGGTGAGGTGAGGTAAGGTACGGTACGGTACGGTGAGGTAAGGTAAGGTAGGTAAGGTAAGGTAAGGTAAGGTGAGGTGAGGTAAGGTAGGTAAGTAAGGTAAGGTAAGGTAAGGTAAGTAAGGTACGGTGAGGTAAGGTAAGGTAAGGTAAGGTAGGTGAGGTGAGGTGAGGTAAGGTAAGGTAAGGTAAGGTAAGTAAGGTAAGGGGTAAGGTACGGTGAGGTAAGGTAAGGTAAGGTAAGGTAAGGTAAGGTAAGGTAAGGTAAGGTAAGGTACGGTGAGGTAAGGTAAGGTAAGGTAAGGTAAGGTAAGGTAAGGTAAGGTAAGGTAAGGTAAGTAAGGTATACGGTACGGTGATAAGGTAAGGTAAGGTAAGGTAAGGTACGGTACGGTGAGGTAAGGTAAGGTAAGGTAAGGTACGGTGAGGTAAGGTAAGGTAAGGTAAGGTGAGGTGAGGAGTGAGGTAAGGTAAGGTAAGTAAGGTAGGTGAGGTGAGGTGAGGTGGGTGAGGTGAGTGAGGTGAGGTAGGTAAGGTAAGGTAAGGTAAGGTAAGGTGAGGTAAGGTAAGGTAAGGTAAGGTAAGGTGAGGTGAGGTAAGGTAAGGTAAGGTAAGGTAAGGTACGGTACGGTGAGGTAAGGTAAGGTAAGGTAAGGTGAGGTAAGGTAAGGTAAGGTAAGGTAAGGTAGGTGAGGTGAGGTGAGGTAAGGTACGGTACGGTACGGTGAGGTAAGGTAAGGTAAGGTAAGGTAAGGTAGGTAAGGTGAGGGTGAGGTGGATGAGGTAAGGTAAGGTAAGGTACGGTACGGTAAGGTAAGGTACGGTACGGTGAGGTAAGGTACAGTACGGTGAGGTAAGGTAAGGTAAGGTAAGGTGAGGTAGGTAAGTAAGGTAGGTAAGGTGAGGTAAGGTACGGTACGGTACGGTGAGGTAAGGTAAGGTAAGGTAAGGTAAGGTAAGGTAAGGTAAGGTGAGGTAAGGTAAGGTAAGGTACGGTACGGTAAGGTAAGGTAAGGTAAGGTAAGGTACGGTACGGTGAGGTAAGGTAAGGTAGGTAAGGTGAGGTAGGTAGGTGAGGTAAGGTAAGGTAAGGTAAGGTAAGGTAAGGTAAGGTGAGGTAAGGTAAGGTAAGGTAAGGTAAGGTGAGGTAAGGTAAGGTACGGTAAGGTACGGTAAGGTGAGGTAAGGGAAGGTAAGGTAAGGTAAGGTAAGATAAGATAAGCTAAGATACGATAAGATAAAATAGAATAAATAAGATACAATAAAATAAGATACAATAATAAGCTAAGCTAAAATAAGATACGATAAGATAAGATACAATTAGTTAAGATACAATTAGATAAGATAGACTAAGATAGATGAGCTAAGATATAGATAAGATACAATAAGATACTAAGCTAAGATACGATAAGATAGATACTTAGTTAGTACAATAAGATAAGATAGACGATAAGATGAGCTAAGATAAGATACAATAAGATAGCTAAGCTAAGATACGATAAGATAAGATACAATTAGTTAAGATACAATAATAAGATAGAATAAGATAAGATGAGCTAAGATACGATAAGATAAGATACAATGATAAGATAGAATGAGGTAAGATCAATAAAATAGGATAAGATAAGATACACAAGATAAGATAATAGAATAAGATGAGATACAATAAGATGAGATAAGCTAAGCTAAGATACAATAAGATAATACAATTAGTTAAGATTCAATAAGATAAGATAGAATAAGATAAGATGCGATAAGATAAGATACAATAAGATAAGCTAAGCTAAGATACGATAAGATAAGATACAATATGATAGACAGAATGAGGTAAGATACAATAAAATAGGATAAGCTAAGATAAGATACAATAAGATAAGACAGAATAAGATAAGATAAACTAAGATAAGATACAATTAGATAACATACAATAAAATAAGCTAAGATACAATAAGATAGAATAAGATAAGCTAAGATACGATAAGCTAAGATACAATTAGATAAGACACAATAAGATAAGATAGAATAAGAAGCTAAGCTAAGATATGATAAGATACAATAGGATAAGATACAATAAGATACGATAAGATAAGATAAGATAAGATAAAATAGAATAAGCTAAGCTAAGCTAGGCTAAACTAAACTAAGATAAGATAAGATAAGATAAGATAAGACTGTGTCTGTGTGGTTCCTTATGTGTAAGTGCATGTTTATGTAGATGTATAGTTTGAAAAAAAAAAAACACAAAGTGAATCTTGTAGAAAACTAATAACTATAGTGGGTGAAATAAGTGCAAATGGTGCAACTGTATTCCACCAATCAGCATTCTTCATAGCCCCGCCCCTCAAGAATTATTAACATGAACATTTTTTAGGAAAAGTTGAGGTCGAAGTAAAGTTTTTTACTTGGTTAATTTCAGTGGAAACACACTGAGCTTTTTCAAAGTTCCTGGTTAAATGAAAGTTCCTGCGGTACAAACAGGTGCATGTGGGTTTAAGTGTATGTCTGCCTGCTCAGACAGGGAGCTGCTGTACTTCTTCGACATGCGTTTCCTCATCGTCTCCTTGACCGACTTGACCTTTTTGCCCAGTGAGATCCGTGACGTGGTGGGGGATTTGACCACTTCTCTGTATATAGCCTCCTGTTCTTTATTCTACGAAAAAAAGAAAAATAAGAACAAAAGGACAACGAGACGAGAGGACAAAGACATTCCAGCGAGAGGCGAAAGACAGAAACGAAGAGCACGGAAAAGGATGAAAACAGACGAGAAAAAGGGCAGAAAGTAGGCACGGAACGATTAGAGCAGGGGTGTCAAACTCATGTTAGTTCAGTTCCATATTCAGCGAAATTTGATCTGCCGTGGGCCGAACCAGAAAAATAATAACATAATAATATATAAATAATGACAACTCCAAATTTTTGTCTTTGTTTTTGTGTAAAAAACAAAACAAAACAAAACATTAAATTATAAAAATACTTACTTTTATAAACTATCAAAAAAAAAAAAAAAAAACTGAAAAAAAAAGAAATTTAAATTTAAAAACGTGAGAAAATTTAGTGCAATTTTAACAATATTATTCCTCAACTTCTTATTTGTCCATGTGCATTATGGATCAGATCTACAAAGACACTAAACACTGAGGAACAGGAAGAAAAAGAGTTAAAATTGTGCTGAATTTTCTTTAGACATTTCACGTTGTTCATATTTGTTCAGGTTACTCACATTTTAGTGTTACAGGATAGTTTGGAAACATAAATATTGTCATAATTTAATGGTTTTTTTGCACTAAAACAAAGGAAAAAAAAAAAAGTTGTTAATTCTAGATTTGTTTTGGCTTAATTGAAGATTTCTTTTTAACTTAATTGGAGATTTTTTTAGCTTAATTGAAGATTTTTTTTGGCTTAATTCAAGATTTTTTTTACTTAATTGAAGAATTTTTTTTGGGGGGGGTAATTCAAGATTTTTGGTCTTAATTCAGGATTTTTTTATTTAATTGAAGAATTTTTTTTGGGCTAATTCAAAATTTTTTTTTTAACTTAATTGAAGATTTTTTGGCTTAATTCAAGACTTTTTTTTACTTAATTGAAGATTTTTTTAGCTTAGTTGAAGATTTTTCTTTTTTTTTTTTGCTTAATTCAAGATTTTTTTTTTTACTTAATTGAAGATTATTTTTGGCTAATTCAGGATTTTTTTTTGTCTTAATTCAAGATTTTTTTTTAATTTAACTGAAGTTTTTTTTTTTAGCTAATTCAAGATTTTCTTTTACTTAATTGAAGATTTTTTTTTTTTGGCTTAATTCAAGATTTTTTTTTTTTTTTTAACTTAATTGAAGATTTTTTTTTTGGCTTAATTCAGGATTTTTTTTTACTTAATTGAAGACTCTTTTTTTTGGGTTTAATTCAAGACTTTTTTTACTTAATTAAAGAATTTTTTTTTGGCTAATTCAAGATTTTTTTTTTTTTTTACTTAATTGAAGATTATTTTTTGGCTAATTCAGGATTTTTTTTGTCTTAATTCAAGATTTTTTTTATTTAACTGAAGTTTTTTTTTTAGCTAATTCAAGATTTTCTTTTACTTAATTGAAGATTTTTTTTTTTTTTAACTTAATTGAGATTTTTTTTTGGCTTAATTCAGGATTTTTTTTTTACTTAATTGAAGACTCTTTATTTTTGGGTCTTAATTCAAGACTTTTTTTTACTTAATTAAAGAATTTTTTGGCTAATTCAAGATTTTTTTTTTTTGCTTAATTCAAGTTTTTTTTTTTTTTACTTACTAGTAACAGCCCAAAGACATCACAAAAACAAAAAGGAAAGTGGAAGGAAAAAAAAACGTTCAGATTGTGCTTCTTTGCAGCTTCGTCCACTTACGTTAGCGTCCGAGCCGGTGTTGACCACATGGAGGGAGCGGTTGGACAGGTCAAAGCCTCCGAAACTGCACGTTCTCTGTTTGGGGGGGGGGGGGCAAAACACAATCAAAATGAGTCACTCTCCCAAGGTTTAGTTAGAGCAACCAACACCCCATCCACACCCACTGAGGGTCAACACACAATGATTCATGCTTGGCACGACACAGGCAACAGTTTGACTAATGTACATGTGTATATGGTTTGTATATATACGGTGTAAAGGGGGCATGATGTCATATGGGACTGTGGACAGCCAACAGACATGATGTAACACACAACTATTATACGATCTCCTATTTTAAATTTGCAGTTGCTGCACGGGGCTTCGACAAATGAGCTGTTATATTGACCACGGAGAGTAGTAGACTCCAAAAAGTTGCTCAAAAGTGCAAAAATAATAGAGGAAGTTCAATTAAATCTCTTGATGTGGCTTAAATTTACGCATTTATTGTCCCTTTATGATTGAACATAAGTTTAGTGCGGCCCAGGCTGATGCGATTTCGCTTGGTGGTTAATTAAGAGATGTAAAATTGGGCTTCGTATGCAAACGTGAACAATCTAAGGGACTGTTGTTCGGAGCCTACGATGTGTTATTCTCGTCAGAAACATTTTTACAGGAGGTAAAGTGTTTCTGCCGAGAGGAAACGGTGATATGGAGATTAGTTTGTACTTCGGAGGTAGGTAAGGGTAGACACACAGGGATTCCATACAATGAGATACAAGATCTTAGCGCTAATCTGCCCGTTTGAAGCTTTCCTAAACTTGGCGGTAGGTCGAAGACAAACATGTAGAGACTCAGACATGCACATACACATCTGTCATCAAAATAAATAAACAAATACAGAAAGAAATCATCCAGGGTTCCTCCAGGTTTCTACAAGTTACATTTAAGACTTTTTCAGACTACTTATGTCGCATTTCCTTGACTCGACTAGGCCTTTTTGCGCTTCCATTACATAAAAGTACCTGTAATCTGCTACCTGGTTATTATTTTTTTAGCATCTGCTCGACTGACGTTCCAAAACGGGTGAAGAGATACTAAAATATGACGTGTAAACACTATTGATCAGAGAATTGTCACTGCATCGAGTCATCAATGTGCGACACGCCGTTTTTAATAAACCAGATTCGGAAGTTGAGAGGTAATATACTGGTAGGGCTAAATATATCAGACAGCAAAATGATTGCATTGACTAGCTGTAACAGAATTTACTGCCCATTTCAGAGCCAATTTCATGGCTATTCTGGTAAAAATTCGTGAGTCCAAGAATTTAGAAAAATGTTAGTAATTCCAACGCCTTGATTCCCATCATTTCGAATTGAATTGATTTCTTGTATAAGGTGGAGCGAACTTCAAACTCGTGTCAACCATGGACGATCTTTTCTTCAACCAGGAATTATTACATTTGCGCTTCCTCGTGCTTATTTTTCACTTGCGAGCCGTCCCTTAAAGTTCTTAAGTTAGCTTTCTTGGGCGATTCTGGAAGTTGACAGTTAATATACCTGTAGGCTAAATATCAGACAGCCCGCAAAATGATTGCATTGACTAGTTGTAAAGATTATTGTAAGGACCCCAGGTGGAATAGCTGTGGCTATGGTACAGCTAATGGGTATCCTAAATAAATAAAGAAAGAAAGACACCGTGGTCGGTCAAGGAGGTTCAGACATTTCTGTCCTTGTTGGTCGATGGAAAGATTCAATGTGAGCTTGACAGGGCAACACGCAACGAGCGAGTTTATCGGCAACTCTTTGAGTAGATGACAGCACACGGTTACCAAAGGACCTTCATGCAATGCCGGGAGAAGCTAACTGTAAAATCGGTACTATCCTGTAATGGAAACGGCCTCCAGGAATAGTACCTGGTACCCGAGTTGAGTCAAGTCGATACCACATAGTGGAAACGTGGCTTTAGAACAGAATTTAATGCCCATTTCAGAGCCAATTTCGTGGCTATTCTGGCAAAAATTTGTGAGTCCTAGAATTTAGGAAAATGTTCGTATTTACTCCAACGCCTTGATTCCCATCGTTTCGAATTGAATTGATTTCTTGTATAAGGTGGAGCAAACTTCAAACTCGTGTCAACCAGGTGGACGATCTTTTCTTCAACCAGGAATTATAACATTTGCACTTCCTCGTGCTTACTTTTCACTTGCGAGCCATCCCTTAAAGTTCTAAAGTTAGCTTTCTTGGGCGATTCTTGCGTGACTAAAGCTACATTCAGACAGTAGACAAATGTGGCCCAAATCCGATTTTTTTTTTGCCCATATGTGACCTTTATCCGATCTGTTAAGGACAGTTTGAACAGCACAAATCTGACCCAGGACACTTTCATATGTGGTCCTAAATCCGATATGTATGATATTTTGTAATGCAACTTCAGTCTGAACAGCTAGATCGCATTTATCCGACCTTTACATCATTGAAATGCAACAAATGTCACAATTCTGCGTCCCAGGAGTATTACCTCGGTAAAAACAGTACGTGTCTACATGGTCACGTATTACATCAGGACCTCTTTTGTGCATGCGGGTCACTTCAGGGTCGCATTCAGTTCATACTCAAAACTGATAGAAGTCGCATTTAATGTGTAATTTGAACAAGCACACAAAAAACATCGGATTTCACCCAAAAATTTGAATTGCGCATTAAGACCTGCTGTCTGAGCGTGTGTTAGGCTGAATGTTCTGGGATACTTTCTTAAAGTTAGCAATAATTGATTCAGAATTTCAATATAAACTGAGTCGACTAACGCTACTTTCTTTGTAGTTCGGACATTTCCCAGACACATTTAAACGCAATACAGCGAACAAGTTCACGGCAACATAACTTAAAACCTACCATGTCAAATTTAATACCTTTTAAAGACTTTTTTAAGGTATTTAAAGGAAATTTAAGACTTTTTGAGACCCTGCAGGAACCCTGAAATCCAGCACAAACTCGGGGAGTGGACGGCATCTCCCCTTTGCTGCAAAAAGCCACAGTGTCTAACTCTAGTCTAAACTTCCACATATCCTGGACGAAGACTTCCCAAGTGGTGCTTATTGACAAAATGTTTTTTACATTAGATGTCCACAGCTGCAGCCCACATCACAACTTCCCAGGAAAAAAAGCACATTTTGGAGAACAAACATGTTTGAAGAGACGATCCAAAAAGAACTCTGAATGTGATGGCGATGTTCGATGGAATGGACATGCACCCAAAAGAAAAAAAAAAAAAAAAAACAAAGCCTCCTGAAGGCAATTATAAGGGAAAAAAAAAAAGTCAACGAAAAAAAAAAATCACATCTGCAACTATAGCGGCATGGGCCAAAAAGGACATAAAAAGCAACAACAGAAAAAAGTGGAATTGTTTTTTTTGTTTGGATGAGAACGACCTCGGTGAATTCACTACTACACGATAGGATTCAGGTACTCAAAGCTGCAGGATAGCTCCTCTATACGACAAGGTTGAAACTTTGAGTATCATTATGTGACATTATTGTGAAAAAAAATATTGCGGAATAAATGTATACCTTTCACTCAGTGTCTTGTGTTGAATTTATTGGAAAAATTGTGTAGTTTCAGAATAGAACATCAAAAAATGTGTCTCACTTGTCCTTGTGTGACTTTTTGCATGATGTTTGCTGAAAATGGGCAAAAACCCTTTTTCAGTGACAAATAATTTGAAAACCCATAATATTCCTGTTGCTGCTTGCAAATTTTCATTGAACTTGCTTCCTTTTAACCTTAAAAGAAGAGCTTATGGTCTGGCCTTTTGAATGAGGATCAGTTTCAGTGATTTCAGTTCATCAATGACGTCATATCAAGACTTCCTGTGACAAATTTGTTTAGATTTTTTGGCTTCTAGGTAAGAATTGGACTTATAATTCTTTATGTAGAGTTGATATTATCATAAATCTGTATGTATTATACACCATTCTCTTTCTTTTTCTGTTGGGAATAAAGCATTACCCAAAAATTAAGCATATTCTAATATTAGATAAGTCAAATCATGACTTTTACTAACCCTACCCCCATCAGTTTTTAGTTAGTGAAAAAAATACATACCATCGTGTAAAAAAAAAAAAAATTGCATTTACTGAATTTTCAATATCTAGCCTCTAAAATTTAATCAATTATGCCCACCTACATGGGCTACAATTAGTTTATATTATTTAGGTCCATTTACTTTCCTAAAATGAGATCAAGTTTTTTTTTGTTTACAACCAAATTTTCATATTCGTTTTTGAAACTGCCCACCAATTTGTAAGATTTTGACTTGCTCTGTCGATGATGAAGCCAATTTAACCAGAGATTTTGACATTTTGACAGAGAAATTCAGGTTCTCTGGAAAATCGCTGCTTATCAAATAACCATTATTTGATCGATAAGGTCAACCAACTAATGATTAATGGATTAATCGATAATTTACATCCTAGTTACAATAAATCAATCATTAAGGAATTTTCATTAAGTATATAAACAATATTTAGCTTTTATTCTTATAGACCCTATTGAGAGAGAAATTCAGGTTCTCAGGAAAATTGCAGCTTACCAATTAATCGTTAATCGATCGATAAGGTCAACCAACTAATTATTAACAGCCTAGTTACAATAAATCAATCCTTAAGGAATTTTCATTAAGTATATAAACAATATTTAGCTTTTATTCTTATAGACCCTATTGAAAGAGAAATTCAGGTTCTCAGGAAAATCGCAGCTTACCAATTAATCATTATTTGATCGATAAGGTCAACCAACTAATGATTAATGGATTAATCGATAATACCATTGTAAAAAAAAAACTTGCATTCACTAAATTTTCAATCTCTAGCCTCCAAATGTAATCAATTATGCCCACCTACATGGGCTAAAATTAGTTTATATTATTTAGGTCCATTTACTTTCCTAAAGTGAGATCAAGTTTTTTTTTTGTTTACAACCAAATTTTCATATTCGTTTTTGAAACTGCCCACCAATTTGTTCGATTTTGACTTGCTCTGTTGATGATGAAGCCAATTTAACCACAGATTTTGCATAAATGATTTCAGATTCCTGAGAAAATTTGACCCTAAACTGATCTATTTTCAGTCCATAACCAAGAACTTGAATTTTTGATCTTAATGTCACTAAAATGCAACTCAAACCTTGAACCTTGTCATACCTACTTAACGTGTCACTACATCTTTTTACACCTGCACACAGGATATTTGTACCTACATTTACAGGTAAGTACAATCAGATATACCCATTCGATGTCATATGGGTAAATGCAGCACATGTAGAAGGTCTGTTTTGGTGTTTCGTCAACATCAGCTTGTATAGTAATGAATATTTTATAGTGACATTTTAATACCGGACTAGACTTAATAAGGGTGTTGACTAAATATGTGTGTTGTCGAGTATGCATTACATCTTTTCTTCCCACGGGGATCAGTGCGACTGCAGGACTGCGTGTGTTCTTTAGGGATCTGACATTTATAAAAGCCATAAAAAAACCCTGCTGTAACATGCCCTCCCTACTGGGGCACTGAACATTTCATTTCGTTTTGTATTCGGCTAAAATATAAAAAGTCTGGAAGCGAAAGCATTCACTTAAAGGTCAAAGAAATGACATTCCTCTAAGGCTAGTTGAGTCTGTAATAGATATTCAGCCCATTTTACTTGTAACTCAGATGTTCATTTCTGTCTTTTCTTGTATAGATAAAACTAAACGGATAGGAAATAAATTTGGCTCTAGTGTGTTGTTTGTGTCTGTATCCTAAGGGCTCATTTATGCTCCACGCTTTAAAACCTGACGCGTCACCGATGACACACTTTGCGCACATACAGTTCGAATAGCTGTAACTCTTTCACCGTTTGTACGACTGGAAAAATTCCAACTGTTTCTGAAACCTGAGACGTTGCGCTTTATAGATTTTATCAAGTCATTACGGTAATTTCAATTACGCTTGTACGAGAAAATGGAGAAGAAGGAGTTTTAGGAATATTTTAACAAGCAGTAAATTGTAAATGATTGCCAGCTTTTGAAAGATCTGGAAAAATATGGGCAGATTTTCTAACCTTTTTATAGTCAAAATAAGAAAAAAAAAAAAAGTTCACGCAGAACATTTTAGACCAGGGGTGTCAAATATGCGGCCCGGGGCCCAAATCCAGCCCGCCAAAGGGTTCAATCCGGCTCATGGGATGAATTTGTGAAATACAGAAATTACACTGAAAATATCAACAATCAAGGATGTTAAAATAATTTTAGGTCAGTTAATTCTAAAGTGGATCAGACCAATAAAATACTATCATAAAAAACTATAAATAATGAAAACTGCAAATTTGTCTCTTTGTTTTAGTGTAAAAAATGTAAAATTACACAAAAATGTTTACATTTACAAACTAGTCTTACAAAAAAAAAGCGAATATCTGAAATGTCTTAAGAGAAGTATGTGGAATTTTAATCATATTCTCCCTGTTATTTAATGTTTGGTGTATTTGTAGATCCGCTGTGATCTCTAAGTTGTGATTTACATGAATAAATGATAAACTGAGGCATAATATTGTTAACATTGTACATATTTTACTAAAGAATTTTAAGGTTGTTCATATTTGTTCATGTTATGTTCAAGTACAGTTCGTAGATGTAAACATTTTAATTAAGGAATTTTAAGTGTATTTTTGCGTGTAATGTAGGATATTTAAGCATATTTAAGTGCATTTTTGTGTGTATTGTAGGATATTTAAGCATATTTCAGTGTATTTTTTGTCTATTGTAGGATTTTTAGCATATTTAAGTGTATTTTTGCATGTACTGTGGAATATTTAAGCATATTTAAGTGTATTTTTGTGTGTATTGTAGGATATTTAAGCATATTTAAGTGCATTTTTGCGTGTATTGTAGGATATTTAAGCATATTTAAGTGTATTTTGTGTGTGTTGTAGAATATTTAAGCATATTTAAGTGTATTTTTGTGCGTATTGTAGGATATTTAAGCATATTTAAGTGTATTTTTGTGCGTATTGTAGGATATTTAAGCATATTTAAGTGTATTTTTGTGTGTATTGTAGGATATTTAAGTGTATTTTTGTGTGTATTGTAGGATATTTAAGCATATTTAAGTATATTTTTGCGTGTATTGTAGGATTTTTGAGCATAATTAAGTGCATTTTTGCGTGTATTGTAGGATATTTAGGCATATTTCAGAGTATTTTGTGTGTATTGTAGGATTTTTGAGCATAATTAAGTGTATTTTTGTGTATTGTAGGATATTTAAGCATATTTCAGTGGATTTTTGTGTGTATTGTAGGATATTTAAGCATATTTAAGTGTATTTTTGCGTGTAATGTAGGATATTTAAGCATATTTTAGCGTATTTTTGTGTGTAATGTAGGATTTTTGAGCATAATTAACTGTATTTTTGCATGTACTGTAGAATATTTAAGCATATTTAAGTGTATTTTTGCGTGTGTTGTAGGATATTTAAGCATATTTAACTGTATTTTTTATTTTACGGAATTTGCTTTTTTCACTCAAAAGTTCTTATCCTATTATTTATATTATTTTACTGGTCCGGCCCACTTTAGATCATATTAGGCTGGATGTGGAACTGAACTAAAATGAGTTTAACTCCCCTGTTTTAGACCATTTTTAAATAGATTTTAATTGTATTATTACATTGTATTTCAATTTGTTGTTATTACTGATTGTATAATTTAGGCCTTCAGCTTAAAAGTAAACCTGACAGTGATCTATTTCCTTCATCTACTATTTATTTGACTGTTGTTTATTTTCATATTCAACTAATTCTGTAAAGTCCTGTGAGGAAACCTTGTTGTGATATAGAGCTCCACACATAAAATTGAATTGAATAGAAAATGGATCTAAACTAGACCATGGGCTGGATTAGATCAGTTTTCCACTTGAGACCTTCTGTATGATTCTAAGGAAAATGCAGAATTATAAGCACACTAAATACTCATCATAAGCAGCGGAAAATGTCAAAAACGAGTCCGAATTATAACATTTAGAGACGATTTGGAGACGTATTCAGTGAAATTTGCCAAAAAACAAAAAATTTAAATGCCGCGATTGTATCCTTAAAGTCAACAGAAAGACTATAGAGACTTTTCTGTCCGTTTTCCGGGACCTTGCCGATGCGAACCCAGATGGAGAATACAGAGCGGTACCACCGGGAACCATGGAGGCAGTGTTGAGATTTGAAAGAATAATTTCCGTAAATCGCGTAACTTTTCAAAGAGCGACTGTGTGAGTTAGTGAAAAACTACCGACATATTTATGACAACTAACCTTATCAATAAACATTAGCATCCACGTTAGTAAAACCTCCTCTGTTGTCGCCATGTTTGTTATTGTTATGTTTGACTTTCTTCTTCTTCTTCGTGGTATTTAGCGAGTATGTTAATTAAGAGCGGCGCCCTCTGGTGGACTGATTGAGAAATGTTCATTCCAACGCACTGGACGCGGAAGTATGAAAGCACTGACGCTGGACAACATTAGAAACAGATGTACCCGTTTATGTATGTAAAGCTAGCATAACTTATCAATATAAACATTAGCATCCACATTAGTAAAACCTCCTCTGCTGTCGCCATGTTTGTTATTATTGACTTTCTTCTTCTTCTTCGTGGTATTTAGCAAGTATGTTAATTAAGAACAGCGCCTTCTGGTGGATTGATTGAGAATTGTTCATTCAAACGCACTGGACGCGGAAGTATGAAGGCACTGACGCTGGACAACATTAGAAACACATGTACCCGTTTATGTACGTAAAGCTAGCATAACTTATCAATATAAATATTAATATCCACATTAGTAAAACCTCCTCTGTTGTCACCATGTTTATTATTGACTTTCTTCTTCTTCTTCGTGGTATTTAGCAAGTATGTTAATTAAGAACAGCGCCTTCTGGTGGATTGATTGAGAATTGTTCATTCAAACGCACTGGACGCGGAAGTATGAAGGCACTGACGCTGGACAACATTAGAAACAGATGTACCTGTTTATGTACGTAAAGCTAGCATAAATGAGCCCTTAAACCTGCGCCTTTAAACTCAGGAGCTATTCTGCAACTTTGAAGTACGCCGACTCCTGCTCACACGAGGCGGTCGATTTAAACTTCATTGTCCGAACTCACAGACTTCTGCTGGATGCGTAAGAGCACACGCTTGGTGCAGCGGTCCACGCTGGCCGCCCACTTCCTGTCTGCTTCACGGTCCTCCTCCAGCAGACAGCGGCGCTCAGCGCGGCTGAGGGTAACTGGGCGGACCAACTGGGCCCAGTTGAGGTGACCGTACAGGCTCCGTTCAACCACATAGGTGATGTTGAGCTCGCTGACTGCCGTTCGACCACGCAGCCTGCGAGAAGGGAACACCCAGCCCCCTCCCCGCTTCCAAAACCTTTTGATTTGGTGACATCACAGCGGACGGGGGAGGAAGGGGTGACAGACAGAGGGGAGACGGGGGTCTTGGCGTTGCGCGAGCGTTGGTACAGAAGGTGTTTGGTCGAGTAAGCGTAATTGGGGTCAGGTTTCCGGTGCGTCCAGCTGCCGTGGTGCCGGTTGGCGGGTTGATGTTTGGGGCTGCCTTGCGGGCTGTCATCCAAGGATATCAGGAGGCGGGACTGGGCGTGGGGTTTGGGACGAGGTTTGGTGAGGCCATAGACATAGAGGGCCTCATTGTTACTTACCCCGTGGGAGATGGAGCTCAGGGCCTTCCGCATCTCGCCGTCGGTGGTAGAACGTGACAGCTTTCCCTCGTCGTCCAATCCACAGCCATCCAGCTCTGAGAAGGAGTCCACTACCTCCCACGCCGGAGATGGAACCTCCCAGGCCCCCAGAGCCAACTGGGGTCCTCCTGGGGGGCCGGATGAGGCCGTGAGTACTGGAAGACTTACTAAAAGTTTTGACGAGCTTGTGTCCTGACCAGGTGTCCAGGCTGCTGGAGGAAGGGGAGGTGGTCAAACTGTCGGTGTCTCCATCTAATGAGAGCTGATCCTGGTGAGGGAGGGCAGGGAGGTCTCCTGTGGCAACGGAGGCTTCTTCAGAACCCCTGTGTAAAGAGCTGTGTTGTCCTCGCAAGTGGGAGGCGGCTCCAGATTCAGAAAATCTAAAGGAAAAGCACAAACAGTGGACAGTTCATCGCTCTGGAGGATTAAGACATCAGACTCTGCAGTCCCATGACCCGTCAGCGGTCTGGAAACCACAGTTAGCCAACAAATATTTCAACATTCCTAAAGTGAGAGAATCAGACAAAACCCCAGACAGACTAGAACATAAATCTGTGGGGGAAAAAAACTGTACCTTTAGCTAGGAGTTGTTAGTTATCTCTCAACAACTAATCTTCTATTTAACAGCTGAATTTAGCAAAAAACTTTTCATATTTAACAATCCAGCATCGTATTCATCATTCCAGACAAATGTTTACAAACCTTCAGAGCCATGTTTCTTGCCTTCCTCCACCTTAATGAGTTTTTTCCTGACCCTGCGTGTTGAATTAACCAGTTTGTGAAGCCTTTTGAACTTCACAGAGTCCTCAGATTGCTCATCGTCTGACTGTTCACGAGACTGGTGAGAGAGAGGGAGGGACGACATGTTAAAAGGGACAGAAACACTTAACACCCAATAAATCTGTAAACAAATTAAAAGCAACAGAGAGCTAACACATTGGAGTTAAAGAAAAACCCTTAAAAAAAAAAAAAGAATGTACGGGTGTGTATTAAATACAGGGTTCGTACACATTTTTCGAGGTCAGATTCAAGCACTTTTTAGGGTCATTTTCACCTGATCGCTGAGGTCAAATATATATCTGTATTCTCATGATTATTTATCAATTTTTGCTTTTCCACTGACCCTCAAATTGCGCGAATATAACTTGCGCATAAAAAATTACCTAATGGAAAAACGACAATACCGCCAAAACACAGTTTTTGCGCTGGCAAGAGTGGTTTTCGAGCATACCGCAATTGGTATATCACGCAAAACTGCAATGGAAAGACCTTTTTTCTGTAACTGGAGTCACGTGAATTTAAAAAAAATGGATGTTGACGGACGTTACAACAAGCGAAGAAGAGTTTTAAAAGAAACATGGTGCGGAAACCAAATCATTTTTTAATTTAGTACGGGATTTTTATTAGAGCTGCAACCGATTAATCGACTCAAAGTGATCATTCAACCACAATTCTCCTGAATCAAAGCTTTATTTCCTTCATTTCTCTGCTGTTAAACATTGGTTCCACTGTTGTGTTTCACACGGACACTTATTGTGACGCACAAAGAAGCTTCAGTTCAGGAAAACTGCAATAGAATATTTCCCTTCAATCAATTCGAGTCGACTAATCGAATCAGGACTTTTTGCATCGACTTCAAGCTCCTAGTCGATTAATCGGTTGCAGCTCTAATTTTTTTCGCAGATGTACTCTGTATTATACTATAAACGTCTAAAATTATGTTTTGTAATAGCAAAAGTTAGAAATTAAAAGAGAACACAAAAACGCACAAAAAAAGGGAAGCCACTCGGCATACTTTAAGCATACTTGATAAAAATGTACCTAGAGTCGACCTAAGAGCACCCGCTAATTGAAGAAAACTTTTATTTTTCACGTATCACCTCTTTGTAAGTTGCTTTGGCTCGCTATCTAACCTGGCAGAGTTAATATTAAAAAATAAAACTAAATTCACATCAGAGTTAGAATTGTAAGCATTTTCAAACACTTAAAACTAAAATTCAAAAACACAACATTGCAATTCAAGCATTTTCAAGGATTTCAAGCATCCGTGTGAACCCTGTAAATAACACTGGGTTACAAAACAATGTTTTTTTGCAAGTTGTCTAGGTTTTTTCAACCGAATTAGGACCATTTTGCACCGCTAAATCCAAAAATGACATCTGTTTTTCTTAATCAGGTCAGGTTTTTTTTTGCCAATTTGATTTTGAAAAATTTGATCTTCTCACAAAATTGATGACATTTTTGTGACTTTATCAGTTGATTTTTTTATATAGTTCTCACCCAAAATAGGTTTTAAGAGAAAAAAAAAATCATTTTCTAACAGGATGTATTTACTAAGTGTTGCAAACTTTAATTCCTGTAAATTGAATAACAGATATTGATAAAGGTAAGTACATGTAAATTGAACGTTAAATCGTCATTGTGCAAAAAAAAAAAACAAAAAAAAACAAAAACAATCATAAATTGGCAAAAGCCAAATCTTCAGAACTCGTTTATTGCAAGAAATATGAAAGAATTTTGTATCATATGATGTGAAAATGCCCATAAATGTAAGCAAAAATGTTAAAAAGCCAATATGTAGCAGAGTTCAGAAAGTTGACCTGATTGAGCAAAATTAATGTGATATTTGGATTCAGCACACCAAAATTATCCTAAATCAGCTCAAAAAACTTAAACAATAAATGTGTTGTTGACCAGTGTAATTTGCAGATAACAAAAAAAAACAAAACAAAAAAATAGTCATAGAAAAAACACAAGCTTTGGTAAATACTCTGAGATTGTAAAATGTTGTTACAATGCAACAGATGGGATCGTTGTTTAGGGTGGAGTCAAAGTTAGTGAGGTGAGAAATGGAGGATTGTAAGGATGATGGCAAAAAATGCACCAATGCACAGGAAACTGAAAAATGTACACGATGAATGAATTTGACAATGTCGCCTTCAGAGGTTGTCTACTCCAGAGGAAAAGGATGGATGGACACTGATCGTACGTTATGGGCGTCAGCATCCTTGTGTCATCCTCTACCGACGACCTCTGCATTTACACCGAGTGGAAAAAGACGGAATAATAGCCGCTAATAATTCCATCCCTGCAGACACTCCAGCTTTCTCCCAAACTGTATGTGTGAGCATCGGTGTGTGCACAGTCTCACTATAGCCCTAGCCATGTGATGATGATGACGATGATGAGATGAGCTGAGTTTTGGCGTAAACCTCGTCTGGCACAAACTCCCGTCATTATCACTGAGCTCCAACGGCTTAATTTGTTTCTATTTCTCACTGGTTTCCACAGCAACCCAGCCACTTCGGTCACACGCTGCCAGTTGCATGGTCGAGGTTCAGTGCGTCTTTTCCAAAAAGACACACACACACACACCACACACACACACACACAGAAGTAGACAGTAAAGGCCTCTAAGCCTCAGTGTTCTGCCTGATAATATGCAGTCTTGTCCTCCAGCGCTAAGCTAACAAGTAAAAACTGCATTTTCACTTCTGTTTCATTTACGCTGCGTTTCCACTACGTAGTATCGGCTCGGCTCGACTCAACTTTTTGCATTTCCATTACGGAAAAGGGCCTGGAATCTGGTACCTGGTACAGTCTACTCTCGTTATACCGCCAACTTCCGTTCACGGCCAAATTGGCGGTATAGCGAAAATGGCGTTACAACGGGTTGCGTCCATAATGTGCATGTCTTTACTATATGATGTCTATGCTGCCTCCGTTAACCCGTTCTAATCGCGTTTCTACATAAATCTTGATTCTGTTATGTTGTAAGGGATCATTTAAAGTGGGGAAACATTTTAAGCATTATTATACCGTGTCGGGAAATGACACCCCATCATCTTGAGGCTTTGGCTTAATCCCACGTCCTCTTCCCGACATCCTGACCTACTGAGTGTTCTGCGATAAATGAACGGTGGCCGTTCCGTAGACCTGCTCGTAGCTTGTCGCGATCAGCGTCTGGCGCGTTTGTTTCAGTGCATTGTTAAAATGTATGTGTACTCGATGGCAATCACGCTGGCGGTATAACGGTCGGGAAATCAATGGTATAAGTGTTGTTTGTGCATGGAACTGGGCTGGCGGATGGCGATAGGCGGAAATGGCGGTAGCTAATGGATAATGCATTGGGGATTTTTGTGCGATGGTTTTGGTCGGCGGTGAGCGAAAATGGCGGTATAACGGCGGGCGGTTTAACGAGAGTAGACTGTACTAGTTTTTTGATACCACCTCCGCTGAGGTTCCAGGACTGAGGGCCAGCAAGGTTCTAATAGTTTTGGATTTTTCATTCTAGTTTAGTTTTATTTAGTTTTGACTTTTTTTTTCTCTAATTCAGTTAGTTTTAATTCATTTTAGAGCAGGTTTGCTAGTTTTTATTAGTTTTCATTTTTTTCTAAATGCTTAATTTTAGACAGGACTCTGCTGCTTTCTCCCAACTTTAGTCTCCACGTTTCCAGGTAGAGTGGAGACCAAAAGACGACTGGAAACCACAAGTGACCACAAGTGACGGAGCGTGAAGTGTCGTATGGTGCCGCTAGCTAAAATTGCTAGAGTGAAATAAATCAATTTTGTATCAATCCGACACTGACAAAGACAAAAACGAAGGGACTTTTATCTATAATTTTTATATGTTTTAGTTAGTTTTTGTAAGCACACAATACAGTTTCAGTTACTTATCATTTTTTCTTTTAATTGTAGTTTTTATTTATGTCAGTTAACAAAAATGTTTTTTCAATTCTAGTTTTTGTCATTTCGTTAGTTTTCGTTAACGATAATAACCTTGGGGCCAGATACTAAAACGTGACGTGTAAACACTGCAGACCACTGATTGGTCAGACAGTCGTCTCTGTGACCCGCCGTTTTACAAAAAACAGATGCAGAAGTTGACAGTAAATATAGCGGTGGGTTAATCCACATGATAACAACCCGCAAAACTACACCATGGTTTGTCGAGGAGGTTCAGACGTAAAAATTCAGCATGAGCTTGACGAGACAACATGCAACGAGTGAGTTTATCAACAACTCTGAGCAAACGACACAGAAGTAACGTGCCGCATCGCTATGACGTCCAGGTACTGGAAAGTCAGTAGTATCCTGTAATTGAAATGGTCTCCAGGAATAGGAGCTGGGATCGGAGTCGAGTCAACCCGAGCCGAGTCGAGACAGTTCCAGGTAGTGGAAACCCAGCATTAGACCAGCGGTCCTCAACTGGTCCGGCTTCAGGACCCACTATCACCCCTGAATGACAAGCTGCAACCCAAATTGATAAAATTTCTCAAATGTATTTAATGAAAAGCTGGTGTGTGTGTGTGTGTGTGTGTGTGTTTGAATCTGGGATAATACAGAATATCACAGTATGAAACACAGAAGACTACTTTCATGATAAACCAAACTGACCAGCACGTGGCAATGCTAAGGAAATATTCCCTTTAAAAATAAATCGGGTACATTTGAACCAAAACTAAAAAGTGTACTGCCCCAAATGGAGGAGTTTAAGTATCTAGGGGTCTTGTTCACGAGTGAGGGAAGGATAGAGCGTGAGATTGACAGACGGATCGGTGCAGCATCCACAGTGAGGCGGTCACTGTACCGGTCAGTTGTGGTGAAGAAGGAGCTGAGCCGAAAGGTGAAGCTCTTGATTTACCGGTCAGTCTACGTTCCTACCCTCACCTATGGTCATGAGCTTTGGGCCATGACCGAAAGGACAAGATCCCGGATACAAGCGGTCGAAATGAGTTTCCTCCGTAGGGTGGCTGGGCGCACCCTTAGGGATAGGGGGAGAAGCTCAGTCACCAGGGAGGAGCTCGGAGTAGAGCCGCTGCTCCTCCACATCCAGAGGGACCAGCTGAGGTGGCTCAGGCATCTGTTTCGGATGCCTCCTGGACGCCTCCCTGGGGAGGTGTTCCGGGCATGTCCCACCGGGAGAACCTCGGGGAAGACCTAGGACACGTTGGAAAGACTGTGTCTCTCGGCTGGCCTGGGAATGCCTCGGGGTCCACCCGGAAGAGCTGGAGGAGGAGTCTGGGGAGAGGGAAGTCTGGGCATCCCTGCTTAGACTGTTACCCCTGCGAACTGGCCCCCCAGATAGGCGGAAGACGATGGATGGATGGATGAATAAAAAGTGTATTCAGTTTAAAATGAAAAGTCCATTCAGTCACTTATTCAAGAATTAAACACACTGAGGTTTTGTCCAATGTTGGTAAAACCTTATCTGATGTAGTTGTTGTCACACCTGAGTTTCTCCATGATTTGAATTGAAACTTTTGGGGTTTCTTTTACGCTGTGAAATGTCTGGTGTTAATTAACATTACAGTGCATTAATGCCACCTACTGTTGGGGGGGGTGAATGGGCGTCGATCAGCTCCATAAAAACAGAAAACACATGACTGGTTTCTTAACGTTATTTTTTACTAGACAAAGGTTCGCAACCCATTGAAAATGGGTTTGCAACCCACCAGTTGAGGCTACGTTTAGTCAGTAACAATCTGAACTGAAAATGCAAAAGTGGCATTGCATCCTCACTGTGTTTTGAAGGAAAAATCTGCATGCGGACAGACAAGCAAAAGTGTGTGAAATTTCCCATTTATCGATGGTATGCACACCAGGTGGCTAAGTGGCATCACCACCACCAAGACCAAGCACCTGTGTAGCAAGGTTATTATCGTTAACGAAATGAACAAAATGACAAAACTAAAATTGAAAAAACATTTTCGTTAAATGAAATAACTAAAAACTCAAATTAAAAGAAGAAAATGATAACTAACTAAAACTCTATCGCTTACAAAACTAACTAAAACGTATAAAAATTATGGATAAAATTCCCTTAATTTTTGTCTTTGTCAAATCTACCCACGGGTACAAATAAAGTCACCTTGAACCTTGTTGATATAGGATAGAATGTTAAAATTTCATCTAAGATCAGCGGTATAGAGAGGTATAGAAGTCGGGAGGCCAACAGTGAAAGTACGGAAAGATTCAGTTTCGTTTTCACGTAAGTGACGTTGTGTATTGATCGCACCCCCACCTACATTACCCCCTCCATCCTGCTATAGGGAATTTAGAATTTATCCATGGTACTGTACATACGTTTGTGTCTGTGCTCAGTCAGAGCCGCCCCAAATGAAGTGTCCACGGTAACCTCACTAATTTCTTTAAATAGGATGGCGGGGAAGATAAAATATATGAAAAAAACTGAAACTAATACTAAACTAAAACTAAGCATTCAAAAAAAAAAAACAACTAATAAAAACTAGCAAACCTGCTCTAAAAACGAATTAAAACTAACTCAATTAGAGAAAAAAAAAAAGTCATAAACTAAATAAAACTAAACTATAATGAAAAATCCAAAACTATTATAACCTTGCTGTGTAGAACCTTTCTACATCTCTTCCTGTTCTCTCCTAGCGCAAAATACAATCACAAAACAGGAAACAGAACATCTTACTTCTCTGCTCTCTACTACTCTACATAAAGATTGATGACAACAGCTGAAACGACTCTTGGATGTAAATTAGAGCGGCTAGGACAACTTGAAGGTCCGTCGCAGGGAAATAATCTGACATGTTGTTGTTTTCCTGTACTGGTGTGTACCCATGATGTAAACTCTATGCGACAAGAGAATGCAGTTTTGTGTTTTCAAACCTTTAGACCAGGGGTCAAACTCATTTTAGGTCAGGGGCCAAATCCTCCCAATATGATCTGTAGTGGGCCGGACCAGTGAATTAATAACATATTAATATATAAATAATGCCAACTCCAAATATTTCAATGTATTTTATAATGAAAAAGTCAAATTACATTATGGAAACGTTTACATCTATAAACTGTCCTTTTAAAAATGTGAATAACATGAAGAACCATGGAAAAACTGAAATGTATTAAGAAAAATAAGTGCAATTTTAACTCTATTCTGCCTCTGCTTATCATTTGTAAATGTGCATTACAACTTACAGATCACAATGGATCTGCAAATTTACAAAATATTCTAGTAACTGGCAAAAAAATTAGTAAAATTGCATTTACTTCTCTGAACACATTTCTAGTTTTTCATATGTTTTGTGAGAGGCTAGTTTGTAAATTTACATATTTTCATCTAATTACACTTTTTTTTTTTTACATTAAAACAGTGGAAAAATTTTGAATTGTCATTATTTGTACATTTTTAATGGTAGTATTTTACTGATCTGACCCACTTGAGACTATAGTAGGGCTTTATATGGGCCCTAAAGTAAAACCATTGACTGTTAGTATCTTCAGTGTAATTTTTGCATTTCACAAATTCATCCTACAGGCCGGATTGGACCCTTTGGCGGGCCGGATTTGGCCCCCGGGCCTCATGTTTGACATCTGTGCTTTACACGGTGACGCGAGAGTAGAGCGTTTTTAAGATTACCACTCCGGAAGATGGTTTCATTTCTTTGCGTTTGCCGTCTAAACGAAAGGCACATCTGAGAAAATATTTAGTCGTTTTCACCAGAGAGCGTTGTCGTGTAAACTGGGTCTCAGAATCACTGGTTTAGACCACAAGTCTGGCTCAGTCAATGCTGACATACAGTCGAGGTGATGTTAACAACTGTGGATTGGTTGCAAAGCAAATAGATCTGATATCCGCACCACTGAAGTGACATCATACCCTTTTATTTCCTGAAAGATTGAGAGTGTCGCCAAACATCACTTGTCATCGCCCTGAAGGGAGATGACCAATTCGTCAACGTGACATCTCCCAAAGTCCATTCCATTAAGCTTGTTTTCGTCCAATGTTTCACCACTTCTTGAGGTGTGCGAGCAACTCTCGGGTCCTCCGTCATACGTACCCGGCGCATTTGGCCTCTGAGAAACCACAGAAATAGGCTCTGAAAACCCAAAACCGCTATTCCCAATTCCCTCTGACAATCCCTCAGCTGAACCGCATAATCCTGGCTGCAGCAGCGACTCCTTCAACTTTCCATTTGCAGTGGACACCGCTCAAGGGTATTAGCTACAAAGTTTGAGAAGATTGATTAACCCATAAAAACCCAACGACGACCTAAACCATCTACTGATATTAAATGTTTAATAACTTTAGAGCCACAAATCCAGTCAATACATGTAAATAATCGGTGTAAAATACAGTTTGTCGTCTTTTCATGGTCATCAGATAGAACTCATTTGGACGTTCAGAGGCTCCAAAGTTACCCCAGAAACACCGTCATCTTCTACAACACAGGCGTCAAACATGCAGCCCGGGGGCCAAATCCGTCCCGCCAAAGGGTCCAATCCGGGATGAATTTGTGAAATGCAAAAATTACACTTAAGATATTAACAATCAATGGTGTCAAAATCCTTTTAATTCAGGTTCCACATACAGTCCAATTAGATTTCAAGTGGGTCAGAACAGTAAAATATTATCATAATAATCAATAAATAATGACCACCCGAAATTTTGTCTTTGTTTTTTTGGTGTAAAAAAGTAAAACTATATGAAAATGTGAATAACCTGAACAAATATAAACAAACGAAATGTCTTAAGAATAGTAAATCCAGTTTTAACCAATATTCTGCCTGTTACTAAATTGTTTTGTGCGATTGTATGCACATGTGTAAATGATAAATTGATAAAACGAGGCCGAACTTTGTTAAAATTACACTTGTTTTTCTAACCCTCCAGTATCCCATCCAGCAAGGCCCGTACTAAACACAAGTGTGCCTTTTTTTTCCGCACACTTGTGGAATAATGTCAAAAAAATTTTCATACAGTTTGTTTTTAATTCTTTTACACTTTTTTCTATTTCATCAACTTGAGCTGTAAATAAAAATACCAAATACTCAATAATTTTCACATTTTTAACCCTTTAAATGCCGTGTTTGTAATGTAAACAAACCATTTTTTTGGATGGAAATAACACACAAAAATATTTTTTTTCAATATACATAAAAAGTGAATCACATATTATTTGATTTTTTCATCCTGGCATATGTCAGTGATTAACTCCGACATTGGGTAATTACATTATTATTTTTGGTGCTAGGTCAGATGTTCAAATTACTGGCATCTGTCACCAAGTGTGCAAAAAATGCACACCTATAAATCAAACTATCAAATATTATATATTGATTATTTTTCTGCTCTAATTGATTTGTTTTTTTTAAATCAAGCTCAGCTCTAATCATACATATCAAATGGAAGAAATAGTGCGTTTTAGGCACATTTGGGCAGACAGATGCTAGTCTTGTGATTTCTTTTTGTTTACAATGTGCACATTTTAGTTGGTGACCAGAATTTTAAAGATCATGCAAAAATGAACAACTTTGAATTCTGACCTTATTTAAATTGTGAAAAGGATATGAATGTTTTTAAAACGAAGTGCAAAGTGTGCCTAAAAGGCGCACCCGGATACCGGAGGGTTAACACAATTCAAGTTGTTCATGTTATTCAGATTTTTAAGGAAACTTTGTGGACGTAAAGCCTGATAATATAATTTAACTTTGGCTCTCTGTTATTATTTTAACTGGTTTGGGCCCACTTCAGATCAATGTGCTGAATGTGGCCCCTGAACTAAAATGAGTTTGACACCCTGTTCTACAACATTGATTCACCAGTAAAACCCATGGAGTTGGATCAGTGACAGTGGATGGAGACACTGGGTTTATGTTCAGTTAATGATAGTGTTTTTATATATAAAAAAAAAAAAAAGATCCTTTTTTTCATTTTCTATGTTTCTGATAAAATAACTCAATCTTTAATCTGAGCTTTCAATGAAAATCGACATAATCAGTCATTTAATTATAGGTAAAAATACTGAATTTACACTGAAAAAATGCAAAATACAGAGAATAATACTGTAGGGTCCAAACATTGTATTCGAAATCTCTCTGATGGGAGCATTGTAGAGACAATTTGACAGATTAGTGTTGCCTAAAATGACCCACATTTATTACTTTTAAATTCATTTTGCTTTAGTTGGACCATAAGGGATGTAGAAGCCAAGATGTAATAACATCCGAATAACGTAATAACGGCCGATAAGGTAATAAATTTGCCATTTTTAAAATGTAAATAGGCCAATAACAAATATCTGGCCAACAATGTCATAAAAGTCCTGAACCGATAATGGTAATAACTTTTGGCCAATAACGTTATTAACTTATTGGCTGGTTATTATGTTATTGGCCGGGAGGAAAAAAAAATTCTTTGCAAATGTAATAACTGAGCTAATAATGTTATAAGTTATAACGTTATTGGCCAAAAGCTATTACCTTATCGGTTTCAGGACTTTTATTACGTTATTGGCCTATTACATTTAAAAAATAGCAAATTTATTACAATATCGGCCATTATTATGTTATCAGCTGTTTATTACATTATTGGCTTCTACAAGGGATTATCCAAAACATGGAGCTATTTATATTGAAATAGATATTGAAATGGCAATCATTAAAGTTTGCTCTCTGATGGGACATTACTGTGTTTTGACCCTGTAACAAATGATGATAAATCCTTGAAAAAAAGGTAAACAGAAGGAAAAATTCATTTAGGAACTGGGATAAAAGTGTCACTGGGTCTTTATGGGTTCAAAAGAATGTGCAGAAACTTGCGATGAACCCTTCACTGAAGGAGTATCTTGAATTCTGTACAAGAGGAACTTCTGCTATCCACCACCAAGGTTATAATAGTTTTAGGATTTTTCATTATAGTTTAGATTTAGTTAGTTTCGACTTTTTTTTCTCTAATTCAGTTAGTTTTATTAGTTTTTAGAGCAGGTTTGCTAGTTTTTTTATTAGTTTTTGTTTTCTTCTAAATGCTTAGTTTTAGTTTAGTTTTAGTTTCGTCACATCTTTTCTCTTCCTCCCCGTCGTATTCAATAAATCTCATACAGGACTCTGCTGTTTTCCTCCCAAGTTTGAGGGGCCGTTTACACGCGTAGGATTCAGTCGACTCCGGGAAGATTTCATCGCGGATTAGCCTTCTGTTAACATGGAAACGGTGCCTAGAGTGCCTGAAATCCGGAAACTTTTGATACCAGGGTCCAGGGTGGAATGTTATCGATACGCTCCGCATTTCAGCTCCCGTGTTAACAGCGAATCGGAGCGTTCCGGGTAAAATATGACGTCACCGCATGCGCGCAGCAGCCAAGAACCGCCAGTTAACCCACTCCAGGCCAGTTGGTGGCGGTAATGCGCCTCCAAGCTGGTTTGCCAGCCTCTATGACACAATAAAGCTGCAGAAAAAGAAGGAACAACCACAACAACAATGGCCGGTTTCAGAACACATACCGTGCTGCTAACTGTGCTCAGCTCGTCTGTCCAGACACAAGAAGTCCTGCGTCTTTGTACGACCACGTCGCCACTGATGGTTGTAAATAGTGTTCTCTCCGCTTCTTCGTCTTCTTCTTTCTTCTTCTTCTTCTTCTTCTCCTCATTTAAAGGCTGTCTAAAACGGAAAATCGTTTGTGCGCAGGCGCGTGTTTTACCGCCACTGTTTTCACTACAGCTCTACATCGCCAGCTACTGGTCTGGCATGGCCACTACAGCGTATTCAGCCGTCCTCAGCGGACGTCATGTTAACGCAGATCGTTATCTAGCGGCTTCGTCTTAACGCAGAAGTGATTTTATAACGCAAAGGAGAAAATCTTTGCGGAGTGTTTGCCATGTAAACGTACCCTAGTCTCCATGTTTCCATGTAGAGTGGAGACCAGAAGACGACTCTAAACGACAAGTGACAGACCGTGAAGTGTCGATGGTGCCCAGCTAGCTAAAATTGCTAGAGTGAATAAATTTGTAATAAACTACCTCAGTGCATTACGTAGTAAATTTTTCACGTTATGTAGTAAGTTATTACAATTTGAGAAGTTTATTACAAAATACACTTGACACATTTTTATTTTAAAAAATGTAATAACATGGTTCATTATGTAATAACAATCCAAATTAATATCATTTCAGAGCAATTTAGAAGAAATTAGTCACAGGAGCTACAGGTAATGGAATCAGAACTTTAACCACACAGTTTAAAGATTAATTTAGCACATTACATTTTCCTGAAAATAAAAATGTGTCAAGTGCATTTTGTAATAAACTTCTCAAATTGTAATAACTTACTACATAATGCGAAAAAAAATTTACTACATAATGCATTGAGGTAGTTTATTTACAAAATGCGTCAGTTTATTACATAATACGGCTTTATTACAAGATGACGTGACATTCTTATTACATTTTGAACTTTTATTACATAATGGGAAATTATTATATAATGCGGCTCAACAGGGCCGGATTGGACCCTTTGGTGGGCCGGATTTGGCCCCCGGGCCGCATGTTTGACACCTGTGATTTAAAGGTTGAATATGATAGTATTATACTGGTGTGACTGACTTGATATCTAATTGGTCTGTATGTGGAATCTGAATTAAAAGGATTTTTTGACATCCACAATTGTTAATATCTTCAGTGTAATTTTTGTATTTCACAAATCCATCCTACGGGCCAGATTGGATTCTTTGGCGGGCCAGATTTGGCCCCCGGGCCTCATGTTTGACACCTGTGAACCAGAGACTGCAAATCCGAGAGAGAAATGTGAAAGTGATCCACCCATTGGGTCTACCAACAATATAAATCACCCTCCTTTTATTGTGGTCTGTCGGAGTAAAGTCACTGGAGAAGGTAAAGAGACAGTGATATACAACTCCTGATCAGGCCTGGAGGACAGTAATGCATGCAAATGACCACGTAAACAGGAATGGACAATGAATCAAGCAGCGCCAACAAGGTCAAAGCAACCATTCTTCCACCATAACTGCATTATTTGGAGGATTACTCCCAGAAACAAACTACAAACTAACATTCCTGTGGTGCACTTCAAAGTCTTCGTGCATCGTCCCACAAAAACACAACTTGGTCAAATATGCTAACTTACCAAGTCACTTAAAAAACAAACGCACCATCCTTTGTGTTAATATCCAAAAGGTCGTAAAGTGCAGGATGAGCAGATCCACAGTGCGTGCATGATCCAAAATAACACCCGTGTCCTGGCGCACATGCCGGCAGATGCGTATACGGATGCAACCCCGTGAGTGAATTCAACTCTGAGGAATGAGGGGCTGTTTGGAAGCGCAGTGCCGCACAGCTAGCAGAGAAAAGGCGTGTTGTATGTGGAGAACAATCCCAGCATTTGAGCCCCTCTGACCCTGCCTTGGCCCCCACAACGCTAATGGTCGGCCGTGGAATGTGGGCTCCGATCGCCGGGGGAAGACAGATCGCAGAGACCAAAGAACGACAGAGCTGGCAAAGAACTGCATATTCCAAACATGTCAGCTACGAGTATGGGCTGTATATTCACAGGTCTAGTCAAGTTAGACAGGGTGAGTCAGAAAAAACGCTCTTTCCATTTAAAGAAATTGTACTGCTAAAAACGGAAACACTGATTTTTCTTTTGACCATACAGTCATATTGATGTGGTTATTGAGCATGTCTGGTGATGTAGTTATAGATTTATTGCATTGCATAAGAGAGAGAAGGTCCATTGTTTATTGGGCACTGAAATACCTGCCAACACAATGTATGCCACAGTGAACAAACTTGAAATTGACAACAATTACAGGAGTCGGGGCTTTGCTTTCACACTCAGGACATAGGCCTACATGACAGTGCCCAGGGAGTTTTCATCATGGCAAGACCACAGTTTACGGATGTGCAGAGAGCTTTCATGGTGACAAAATTCTGCGAAACTGGTAGCGTCCAAGAAACCATCCGGCAGTTTCAAGACCGCTTCCCTTTTTCTTGTGGGGGTATCTTAAAAACCGTGTGTATCAGACTGTTCCACAAACTCTTCAGGAACTCCGAAATCGCATCACGGCTGAAATCCAAGCCCTACGACGAACACGAATGGCGAGAAGAGCTGTGTTAGAGATGCAACAACGAGCACAGATTTGCATCAATCTGAATGGTAGCCAGGTCGAAGGTCGTGCCGGACGACTTCGTTGAGACAAAACATTTTGATGGCGAGTAAACATGCTGTAATGGTTGACAATTTCAATTTCATTCACGGTGGCATAGACTGTGTTGGCAGATATTTCGGTGCACGATAAACAATGGACATTCCCTCTGTTATGCTATGCCATAAATCAATGATTCAATCGCCAGACATGCTCAATAACCACATCAATATGACTGTATAATCAAAAGAAAAATAAGCATTTCCATTTCAGTGGTACAATTTCTTTAAATGAAAAGAGCGTTTTTTGCTGACTCACCCTGTATTTAAGACCTTTATAAGACTACAGGGTGGGGGAAAAGTAGCTAGGCATTAGAATTTGCTTAGTTTGTTCAGTTTTTACCTGTGGGGTCGCACAAAAGTGGAGGTGTGCAAGACAAAATCTCGTACACCGGAGGCCTTGGAGACACGAAATCGGGAGGTTTTAACCCTTTCATGCATACTGGTCACTACAGCGGACAGTTATTCTACAGCTGTTCTCTTGTATATTCATGGATTTTGTTGTTTTTGTTTTTTTTGGACATATCTTCATTAAATTGTTAAGACACTACATATCTTTTCTGACATGAATTGGTAAACATTGTGTACAGTACATCTCTCCTGAGTGTAATAGTTATAGTTTTGTGCAATTTATTAGTAAATACATGTTTCTTCTTCGCGTCGAAAATTAACCCTTTCATGCATTAATTATGAGAACCTTAGTTAAGACTTTTTTCTTAAGTGTTTTTTATTCCTCCATAGGCATGGAAAAAAAACAAAAAACAATGTGATCAAGTTGTTGTTGTTTTTTTTTCCATGGAGTTACAAAACTGGTCCATGCATTTAATATTTTGAAGTAAAGAAACGCGTTTAAAACCCAATATCAGAAATTGATATTAAAACAATGAAATAAAATCTGATGTTTCTCACATTTAACATATTCTAAGGCTAATTATTACTCTTTTCATGGAGATAATATGCAAAAAAAAAAAAAACAACAACTTTTTTTGCAAACAAATAATTGATTTACACTGAAACATGTTACTATGCAGATCAGGTTTATCAAGAACAGCAAAGTTACAGTAATGGTATGAATTAAAGTGTATTATGGATGATGCATAAGCGTCCACTGTGTTGGCTGATATGGAATTAAAACAACAAAACCCATGAATATACAAGAGAACAGCTGGAGAAGAACTGTCCACTGAGTTACCAGAATGCATGAAAGGGTTAAACACATGGTGTCCAGCTGAATGCACATTTTTGCAACTTCAGGTTAATAACATTATTATTATTATTATTATTATTATTATTATTATTATTATTATTACTATTTTTTTAATGTATTTTTAACATTATTTATTTATTTTTCATAAGAAATGTTTCAATCACATTGTTTTTTCATGTTTAAAGAGAAATGAAAACACTCAGGAAAAAAAAATCTTGATTAAGGTTCTCATAATTTGTGCATAAAAGGGTTAATGATATCCTAGACCAGCGGTTCTCAACCTTTTTTCAGTGATGTACCCCCTGTGAAATATTTTTTCAGGCCAAGTACTCCCTAACCAGCACCAACCAAAGCATGTTTTTGTTGAAAAAAAATGACCTAAAACAGAGTGCTGTGCTATCAGTGTCTGATTTATTAAACTTTGGAACTCCATTTGTAGTGGTCTCTCTTGAACTATTTGGAAATAAAAAGATATAACTAAAAAAAAGAAAGAAATAATTAACCCTTTCATGCATGAATTATGGGGAACCTTAATCAAGATTTTTTCCTGAGTGTTTTTATTCCTCTTCAGGCATGAAAAAAAAACTCCAACGCCTTGATTCCCATCGTTCTGAGTTGATTTCTTGTCCAAGGTGCAGCAAACTTCGAACTCATGTCAACCAATTAGAGAACGATATTTTCTCCAAACAGATATTATTAAATTAGCACTTCCTCATGCTTACTTTTCACTTATCCCTTAAATTTCCTGACGTCAGTTTTCACAGACGACAACTGCTCGTGTGTTGGGCTAAATGTTCTGCAAAGTTAGCCATAATCAGGTCCTGATTTCGATATAAATTGTTGGGTCGGAACAGATGGAACTGAGTCATCAAATGTTACTTTCTTTGAAATTTGGACTCGGACACATTTAGACACAACTTTATGGGAACATAACTTAAGCCGTTCCTTAAAGTTCCCGAAGTCAGCTTTCTCAGGCGACAACTGCATGTGTTAGGCTAAATGTTCTGCAAAGTTAGCGATAATCGGTTCCTAATTTCAATATAAATTGTCGGGTTGGAACAGATGGAACTGAGTCGACTAACGTTACTTTCTTTGCAACTCGGGCATTTAACTGACACATTTAGACACAAGTTTATGGCAACATAACTGAAGCTGTTCCTTAAAGTTCCCGAAGTCAGCTTTCTCAGATGACAACTGCACGTGATGGGCTAAATGTTCTGCAAAGTTAGCGATAATCGGTTCCTAATTTCAATATGAATTGTCAGGTCGGAACTGAGTCGACTAACGTTACTTTCTTTGCAGCTCGGACATTTAAATGACACATTTAGACACAAATTTATAGCAACATATCCTAAGCTGTTCCTTAAAGTTCCCGAAGTCAGCTTTCTCAGATGACAACTGCATGTGTCGGGCTAAATGTTCTGCAAAGTTAGCCATAATCGGTTCCTAATTTGATATAAATTGTCGGGTCAGAACAGGTGAAACTGAGTCGACTAACGTTACTTTCTTTGCAGCTCGGACATTTCCCAGACATATTTAGACACAAGTTTATGGCAACATAACTTAAGCCGTTCCTTAAAGTTCCCGAAGTCAGCTTTCTCAGATGACAACTGCACATGTGTTGGGCTAAATGTTCTGCAAAGTTAGCAATAATTGGTTCCTAATTTCAAAATGAATTGTCAGGTCGGAACTGAGTCGACTGACGTTACTTTCTTTGCAGCTCGGACATTTAAATGACACATTTAGACACAAATTTATGGCAACATATCCTAAGCTGTTCCTTAAAGTTCCCGAAGTCAGCTTTCTCAGATGACAACTGCATGTGTCGGGCTAAATGTTCTGCAAAGTTAGCCATAATCGGTTCCTAATTTTGATATAAATTGTCGGGTCGGAACAGGTGAAACTGAGTCGACTAACGTTACTTTCTTTGCAGCTCGGACATTTCCCAGACATATTTATACACAAGTTTATGGCAACATAACTGAAGCTGTTCCTTAAAGTTCCCGAATCAGCTTTCTCAGATGACAACTGCACGTGATGGGCTAAATGTTCTGCAAAGTTAGCGATAATCGGTTCCTAATTTCAATATGAGTTGTCAGGTCGGAACTGAGTCGACTAACGTTACTTTCTTTGCAGCTCGGACATTTAAATGACACATTTAGACACAAATTTATGGCAACATATCCTAAGCTGTTCCTTAAAGTTCCGAAGTCAGCTTTCTCAGATGACAACTGCACATGTGTTAGGCTAAATGTTCTGCAAAGTTAGCAATAATTGGTTCCTAATTTCAAAATGAATTGTCAGGTCGGAACTGAGTCGACTGACGTTACTTTCTTTGCAGCTCGGACATTTAAATGACACATTTAGACACAAATTTATGGCAACATATCCTAAGCTGTTCCTTAAAGTTCCCGAAGTCAGCTTTCTCAGATGACAACTGCACATGTGTTGGGCTAAATGTTCTGCAAAGTTAGCAATAATTGGTTCCTAATTTCAAAATGAATTGTCAGGTCGGAACTGAGTCGACTGACGTTACTTTCTTTGCAGCTCGGACATTTAAATGACACATTTAGACACAAATTTATGGCAACATATCCTAAGCTGTTCCTTAAAGTTCCCGAAGTCAGCTTTCTCAGATGACAACTGCATGTGTCGGGCTAAATGTTCTGCAAAGTTAGCCATAATCGGTTCCTAATTTTGATATAAATTGTCGGGTCGGAACAGGTGAAACTGAGTCGACTGACGTTACTTTCTTTGCAGCTCGGACATTTAAATGACACATTTAGACACAAATTTATGGCAACATATCCTAAGCTGTTCCTTAAAGTTCCCAAAGTCAGCATTCTTGATGACAACTGCACGTGATGGGCTAAATGTTCTGCAAAGTTAGCGACAATCGGTTCCTAATTTCAACATAAATTGTCGGGTTGGAACAGGTGAAACTGAGTCAACTAATATTACTTTATTTCCAACTTGGACATTTAAATGACACATTTAGACACAAGTTTATTGCAACATATCCTAAGCTGGTCCTTAAAGTTCACAAAGTCAGCTTTCTTAGTTGACAACTGCATGTGTTGGGATAAATGTTCTGCAAAATTAGCCATAATCAGTTCCTAATTTTGATAAAATTGTTGGGTCGGAACAGATGGAACTGAGTTGACAAATGTTACTTTCTTTGCAACTTGGACATTTAATTGACACATTTAGACACAAATTTATGGCAACATAACTGAAGACCTGCCATAATCAAATTTAAAAACCTTTTAAAGACTTTTTTAAGGTATCGCACACACAACACGCTTCTACAACAGCTTCATCCCTGCTGCAGTGAGGCTCCTGGCAAATGCAAAATAAAGTAGGCATAGTGCAATATAATGCATGTGTATATGTGTACTTGTACGTGTGTATATGTTTGTATACGCATGTGTGTAGGTGTGTATGTATATATATGAGCTGGTTGTAGGCTGACTACCTCCTTATGGGTGTATTTATTTATCTATTTAAAACCCTTTTAGCCCTATCAGCCCGCCCGTGGGCCGAAAAAAATTATATTAATATTCATCTACTACAAAAATATAATAAATCAGGACAATGAATGTTTTTTTCAACTTTTGCTCAAAGTTTAGACTATGGAAGTAAGTCTGTCTCATCAGATTTGGAATTATAAAAGCCACTGAATTTCTAGCACTGAATTTTTTTGCACTGAAATTAAGTATCGGAATTTTTTTTTTGCACTGAAATTAAGTATCGGAATTTTTTGTCTCTCAATTTAACTATGTTCATAAATTGAGAATAAAAAAAAATTCAAATGCAAAAAATTCAGAAGCAAAAATTTCAGATGCAAAAAATTTAGATGCAAAACATTCAGATGCAAAAAATTCAGATGCAAAAAAATTCAGATGCAAAAAATTCAGAAGCAAAAAATTCAAATGCAAAAAAATTCAGACGCAAAAAATTTAGATCTCACATCCGGGACACCACGGATAAGCAATCGATTCTATCTCAAGTCGAACCGTCAGCCAACCAACCAACCAGTTACGTTAGGTTGGTCATGTGACACCAATGCAGGAAGACGGTCAGCGCGGATCTGTGATCTGAATTTTTTGCTTTTGAATTTTTTGCTTCTGAATTTTTAGCATCTGAATTTTTTGCATCTGAATTTTTTGCTTTTGAATTTTTTGCTTCTGAATTTTTAGCATCTGAACTTTTCGCTACTGATTTTTTTGCATCTGAATTTTTTTGCTTCAGAATTTTTGCATCTCAATTTTTTGCTTCTGAATTTTATGCATCTCAATTTTTGCATCTGATTTTTTTGCATCTCAGTTTTCTTTTATTCTAAATTTATGAACCTAGTTGAATTCAGAGACAAAAAATTCAGATAATTTCAGTGCAAAAAAATTCAGTACTAGAAATTCAATGGTTTTTATAATTCAAAATCTGATGAGACAGATTTACTTCCATATTAGACCCTAATGTTAATAAAAGTACATCAAAAGTGTATTTTAGTGCAAACTTTAATGTTCAAACATGATTTTTAATCTTTGTGGGGTGAAATATACGCTATTAAAAATCTCCGACGCGAACAGTTAATTTATGCATATCATCGTCAATCCAACCGAAAAAAAAAAAAAAAAAAAAAAAGGCGAGGATAAAAAATTCTAATTTCTCTTTTAGTTTGTTACAGTTTACTCAGGCAGAGTAATAGATACAATATTTTCCACAATGGGAATAGATTCTGTGAGGTCTGTAAATGTCCACAGACACCAAGAACATCCATATGAACCTTATTATTATAAGTATTATAAGTAATTCTTCATTTACTTTGGGTATGTCTTTTCAGGTGTTTTTCCCCTGAAAATATGGTCAGGGTTAAACAGGTTAATTTTATTGTCTTCTGGGTTGGTTTTTATGCACTTTATACATAGAAATTTACAGATGTACAGGACCTTTTTTTTTTTTTTACACAGAATTATGTGTTTTTTTTCTAGTATCTTTTATCTGACTCCCTAAACAACCGCAAAAGAGTTCCTATGTGTGTTTATACAGGGGTTGGACAAAATAATGGAAACACCTTAAAACATCAACAAAATATAATTTAATATGGTGTAGGTCCGCCTTTTGCGGTAATTACAGCCTCAATTCTCCGAGGTATTGATTCATCCAACTTGTGAATTGTTTCCAAAGGAATTTTAAGCCATTCTTCAGTTAGAATACCCTCCAACTCTTTTAGAGACGATGGCGGTGGAAATGGACGTCTTACTTGAATCTCTAAAACTGACCATAAATGCTCAATAATGTTGAGGTCTGGGGACTGTGCCGGCCATACGAGATGCTCAACTTCATTAGAATGTTCCTCATGCCATTCTTTAACAATTCTAGCTGTATGGATTGGGGCATTATCATCCTGAGGTGAAGGTGTTTCCATTATTTTGTCCAACCCCTGTACTTGGGGTATGTCTTTTTAGGCGTTTTTCCCCTGAAAATATGGTCAGGGTTAAACAGGTTAATTTTATTGTCTCCTGGGTTGGTTTTTATGCACTTTATACATAGAAATTTACAGATGTACATGACCTCTTTTTTTTTTTTTTTTTTTTTTTTACACAGAATTATGTGTTTTTTTCCTAGTATCTTTTATCTGACTCCCTAAACAACCGCAAAAGAGTTCCTATGTGTGTTTATATGTATGCACCAATGGCAAATAAAATGTTGAATCTGTGAATCTATTAAATGCAGGTTTATAAATTCAAGACTTTTAAGACTTTTTAAGACCTTGCGGAAACCCTGCTACTTTTAATCTATGGGTGTACACACACATACACATCCTACTGTGGACTATCTGAATTTGGGAATGACCTAATTCCATTTATTAAAAAAGGGGAGGGCAGTACATGACACCAAAAGAGGCCCCAGCAGACTGGAAGTATTTCCTGAAGTGGTCGCTTTTAGGACTCGGGGGCAGTGGGACGGCCTGAGGGCAAGTGTTAAGTCTCCATCCTCTGTCTCTCTTTCTTTCTTTCTCATCCATTTCCTCTTTGCCTACAGCTCTTACATTTGTTCACAGCCTCCAGGGCCGAGCTGTGTGTTCCTCCAAACAATACGCCTTCAGTAACTCTTCCATCCTCCTCGCTCTCTGCTGAGTTATTGCAGTGATCCACTTCCTATCTATTATAATGGGGAAATTTTTCAAAGTCGCACCAAATCCAGAATCAGATTCAGATCCAAATAATTTCACTAACTTTTGTTGACATCATCATAAAGAAGCTGTATACCAAGTTGGAAGTCAATTGGAATTGTAGTTTCAGAGAAGATGATTGAAATTTTTGTAACGGACAACGGACGACAGACAACGACAATAGCTTACAGCCTGTCAGCCGGTAAGCTAAAAAGAAACAAAACAAGTGGTTCCAGGAACAACAAACCCCGCCCCTCGCACGTATTGTAACTTATTTTGGCATCGATCCAGCTGATGTCATCATGTCTATGCGTGTGCTGATATCAGCATAAACAAATTTTGGCAAAATGGGAAAAAAAAAAAAAAAAAAAAATTCATAAAAAATTTGAACTTTAACCTATTTTTCCAAAAATGTAATCACTTTTATTCAGGGTCACTGGCAATCTAAAAACTCAATTTATGAATTCAACCAATAGTTTTGCTGCTAGAGTGTTAACAAACAAAGAACCGAGCCAACCCTTTTGGGGGCGGGGTAATAAACAAAAAAATATAGCCTTGTTAACGGTATACATCGCGATATATTGTATCCTGATCCTAGTATTGTGATTTGCCAATGCACACCCTTAAACCAAATGATCCATTTTCTTCCCACAGGAAGTCAGTAACAGGCAGGAAAGGGTTAACAGACTCAAAAGCCGATCTGAAAGTCACGCTCACTCACATCAAAACAGCCTGACACCAGAAAATAGAGGTTAAAGTTATGCATGGAATAATTAACCTATTTTTCATATCAAAGGAACTCATCAATCACACCCCAGAAAAAAAAAAAAAACACTAATAGGTTCATTATTGATGGAGTTGCTGATACTGCTGATTTTTTTTTTTTTTTTAGTTTATTCATGAAAAACAAAAAATAATTGATTAATTAAAGACGAAGGAGAACGGTTCAGTGGAAAAAAACTCAAGCATGTTAACCGACGTATATAAAGGTAAATGCAAGGCGTGGGATACCAGAAAATATCAGTGTTTTTTCACACAGAAATAGCATCATAGGAACATGTGCAGAGCATTATTTGGAGATTGTCTGGAATTTGTGTGTTTGGACAAAGTCAGTTCCTGTGATAAAAAAAAAAAAAAAAAAAAAAGTGGGTCAGTATGTGAGACAGTATTACTCCATGCAATTCCCATATGATGTTCTACAGGACATAACTAATGAAAAGGCCGGTGTGACCGCAGTGTGTCCTGAATCGGCAACAGAAACGACCTACATTTACAAAAGGAAAGATATAATAAGACACAGAAAAGGAAAGGAATGATTGTCAGCAAAAACAAAGTTACTTTCAGGAGCAGATTGTCTGAAAAATCTGATTAACAACTTCATTCATCAAGCCAGTGGTTCTTTAACTTTTTACAGTGGAGATCCCCATGAAATATATATTTTTTTAGCCAAGTACCCCCAACTCTTAAAAAAAAAAAAAAAAAAAAAAAAAGGGTCAAAATTTATTTTTTATATTTATTTTTATTATTGTTCTGAGATTAAAGTCAGAATTCTGAGAAAAAAAAGTCTGAATTCTGACTTTAACCTCAGAATTCTGGCATTTTTCTCATAATAATAATAATAATAATAATAATAATAATAATAAATAATAATTAAAAATAAATAAATAAATAAATAAATAAATAAATACATTGGACCTTCTTTTTATTTTATTTTTTTTCCAGTGACCCTAATCCTCTTCCATAGAAAAATGCCCTCTTTCTTTGATAAGAAAAATAAATTAAATAAAGGTTTCATCAACAAAAAATAAAATAACTTAATTACTTAAATAAATTCCTCTTGAATAATATAAAACAGAAATGCCCTTAAAATGTTACCAAAGCTTAAACAAGATGACTGACAATAATAATAATAATAATAATAATATTTAAAAATATATATTGAAATGAAATAAGGTAAGGAGTGTCAGTTTTATTACATAATTGTATTTATTGTGTTTTATATTTCAGCATTAATTATCATTATTTATTTTGTAGTCAGAACATGATGACTTATTTAATGTATTTCTCCCAAAAAATGTCCCCCCATTTCAGAAAGACTTTATTCATCAATTTCTTTATATCCTCCTGAGACCCAGTAAGTAAACATTTTCACTATTTTACATTAAGTAATTGCCTTAATTGGAAACAGCATGATGCAACCATTTTTTCCAGATAAATTTTTTATTATTATTATTTTTATATAATGCCCTTTTCATTGGACATTTTCATTTTTTTTTTTAAATTTTAAAGTAAAGCTGTGAAACTCTTGTCCACTACAGAGGACAAAAATGCATTGCTGAGTCTCAGAAGGATATATGTATTCAGAACTATTGTGTCTTATTTCATTTTTATTTAGCCTAATAGCCTAAGTCACAAATAAATCTGATAAAATTCATTAATTTCATCACAAAAACAAACAAACAAACAAAAAATCACCAAAAATGTCAGGGGTATGAATAAGTTAGAGTAGGGGTGTCGAACTCATTTTGGTTCAGGGGCCATATTTAGCCCAATTTGACCAGTAAAATAATGACTTAATAACCCATAAATAATGACAAATCCAAGTTTTTCTTTTTGTTTTAGTACAAAAAAAACCCCAATTAAATTATGAAAATATTTACATTTTACAAAAAAGATGTGAATAACCTGAAAAAAACTGACATTTCATTTGAAAAATTAGTGCAATTTTAACAATGTTATGCCTCGACTTATTATTTATACATGTACATTTTCATACAGTGTTCCATAAACATTTGGTAACAGGCAGAATATTGTTAAAATTTTGGAGTTTGAAACTAAAATTTGAACAATTTCTACAATATTCCATCTCTTATTATCATTATTATTATTATTATTATTATTATTATTATTAACACAACTACAGATCACAGTGGATCCATAAACGCACAAAACATTTATTCACAGGCAGAATATTGTTCAAATTTTATATTTCAGGTTGTTCATCTTTGCTTTTATTTATGTATTTATTTGCATTTTATTGTGAAAGAATAGTTTTGTAACGTAAATATTTTCACAGTGTAATGTTATTTTTTTCACCTTAATTTTTCACAAAGAAAATTTGTCGTTGTCATTATTTATGGGTTTATTATGTTGTTATTTTTACTGTAAATCACATTGGTCTGTATGTGGAACCTGAAATAAAAGGATCTGGACAACCTGGACTGTTCAGGTTCATTTTTGCATTTTCATCCTGCAGGGCCGGAATGGAACCTTTGGCGGGCCGGTTTTGGCCCCCGGGCCGTATGTTTGTTTGTTTTTTTAACTTAATTTTTATTAAATTTTCTCTTTTTTTTCAGTACAGTACAATTATACATTCAATTATACAGTTCAATTAATTTCTTTTCCCCCTACACAGCTGCAAATATATTCTCATACACCTCCACAGACACATATAATGAAATCTAAGAAAGCACCGGGCCGCATGTTTGACACCCCATATTGTAGTTTGGATAAAAAGTGGATACAAGAGGGTAGATAAAGTTATACATATGTCGAGGCCCAAAATGGAAATTGTCCCGATTCAGAATCGGATCAAAAATGGAATTCCATTTTGGGCCGGCCCGATTCTGAAGCGGGCTGGCCCAAAATGGAATTCTATTCTAGGCCGGCCTAGAATGGAATCTCTATAGGATTCCATTCTGGGCCGGCCCAGAATGGAATCCTAACTCAACCTGGCCCAATTCAGTATCAGGCAAGTTCTAAGACTTCAGTGCAAGTTTGATTGCATATTCAACAATGTGACATTTTTGGTCTATTAGTGCCGATTTACATTTTCAGTCTTACATACCTTGAGTAACTATTGTCAATTTCAGTTGATTTCACTGTACCATATATTGGTGGGGAGTACCACTAGGTTCTATTTGTAAATAAAGTGTATTATAGTTACCTCCGCCAAGGAGGTTATGTTTTTGTTAGGGTTTGTTTGTTTGTTTGTTTGTTTGTTTGTCTGTCCGTTAGTGTGCAACATAACTCAAAAAGTTATGGACAGATTTGGATGAAATTTTCAGGGTTTGTTGGAAATGGGATAAGAAAGAAATGATTAAATTTTGGTGGTGATCGGGGGTGGGGGGGGCCCACGGGGGGGGGCGCAGACTAGAAAATTTCATCCAAATCTGTCCATAACTTTTTGAGTTATGTTGCACACTAACTGACAGACAAACAAACAGACAAACAGACAGACAGACAAACAAACCCTGGCAAAAACATAACCTCCTTGGCGTGGGGGGGCCCACGGGGGGGGCCACTGATCAGCCTTGGCGAAGGTCTGCGCTCTCCGAGTGCTTCTAGTTTACAATTAAAATGTTGTTTGTTTCATTTTTTTTCACATATTTGCAAATTCCATGCATTGATTTTTGTAATAATTGAGATCATTTGCATTAAACATGGTATAAAAATAACATTATAGCAGCAGGATTCCATTCTAGGCCGGCCTAGAATAGAATTCCAGTCTGGGCCGGCCTGATTCTGAATTGGGCCCAGAATGGAATTCCATTCTGGGCCAGGTTGAGTTAGGATTCCATTCTGGGCCGGCCCAGAATGGAATCCTATAGAGATTCCATTCTAGGCCGGCCTAGAATAGAATTCCATTCTGGGCCGGCCCGCTTCAGAATCGGGACAGATTCCGTTTTGGGCCTCGACACACATATATATAAAATGTTGTTTACTGTCGGTTCAGTAGATTCTACAGACCTACAGCTGATAAAACACACATCCACACACACATACAACATGAGGATAATTCATCACAACCTCCTTTAAAGTGAAAGGTGAGAGTGGTCGAGGTGAGAGATAAATGACAGGTAAAGGGGAGGGGTTTAGGGTGTCAGGTTAAACAGGGGTTGGGGGTTGGGGGTGTACTTACGTTGCAGTTTGAGGACTGGTTTAGAACGGGTGCAGATCCTTCAGTCCACTCTGCAGTGTCAGTACTGCTGGACTGTCTGCTGCGCTCATACTCCTTCAGCTACGTGGAGAAGAAGAGTTTAGAGAGGTAGAGGAACAGGGCGGGACCACCACTCTCACCAAGCATCGTCATACGCTTCCACAACACTAACACAGTTCACAGGTGGACCACGGAGGAAACAACCAGCGATGTAGTGGCAAATGAAATGGGTCTGGAACCTGAAATCAGCCTGAGAAGTCCAAAAGAATCCGAAAAGTCGATTGTATGTGAAGTACAGGGTTCGTACACATTATTCAAGGTCAAATTCAAGCACTTTTAAGGGTCGTTTTCACTTTATCGCTGGGGTCAAATATGTATGTTGAGCCACATTATGTAATAAATTCCCATTATGTAATAAAAGTTCAAAATGTAATAAGAATGTCACGTCATCTTGTAATAAAGCCGCATTATGTAATAAACTGACGCATTTTGTAATAAACTACGTCAACGCATTATGTAGTAAATTTTCTCACATTATGTAGTAAGTTATTACAATTTGAGAAATTTACTACAAAATGCACTTGACACATTTTTATTAAAAAAAAAAAAAGTAAAAACATTGTTCATTATGTAATGACAATCCAAATTAATTTAATTTCAGAGCAATTTAGAAGGAAGTAGTCCCAGGAGCTACAGGTAATGGAATCAGAACTTTAACCACACAGTTTAAAGATTAATTTAGCACATTACATTTACCTGAAAATAAAAATGTGTCAAGTGCATTTTGTAATAAATTTCTCAAATTGAACCCCCCTCCCCCCTTTTTTTTCTTTTTTTGCATGTGGGTGTGTCTACCTTTTTGTTTTTGTTTTGTTTGCTTTTTGTTTTTTGGTATTTATATATATGTATATATTCTTTGCATGGAGCCTATCCCAACTGCAGGTTCAGAAAATGAATAAATAAATGAACACAATTCTGTTTTAGTACAGAATTTTTCTTTCTTGTACATATGTGATTTTATTTTTGGTTTTCAGGGTAAAAATGTTTTTTTTTTTTTTTTTTTTTTTTTTTATTCTTATTTTCATTGTGGGTTTGGTTCTTGTACACCTTGTTCAAAAAAAAAAAAAAAAAGAAAAATGCTAAGTGTGGCTCTGAATTCAGGGTTGTTTTTTTTTTGTTGTTGGACAGTGACTATTATATTTTTCTGTCAGATTTGTATTGCCTGAATTGTTGAGTTTGTCTTTGTTGTGCCCTACTTTTCAATAAAAATATTTAAAATGAAACTTCTCAAATTGTAATAACTTCCTACATAATGCGAAAAAATTTACTACATAATGCATTGACGTAGTTTATTACAAAATGCGTCAGTTTATTACATAATGCGGCTTTATTACAAGATGACGTGACATTCTTATTACATTTTGAACTTTTATTACATAATGGGAATTTATTACATAATGCGGCTCAACATACGTATCTACATGATGATTATTATTTTCACTTTTTATCACAACAGTCACTTTTCCATTGACCCTCAAATAGCGCTAATATAACTTGGGCATAAAAATGTACCTAATGGAAAAAGGTCAATTTCTCGTTTTTTGATTCAAAGGTTTTTGTGCTGTTGTGGGTTTTTCTGGTGTAGCGCAATTGGTATATCACACAAAACTGCAATGGAAAGACCTTTTTCCACAACTAGAGTCACCTGAATTAAAAAAAAAACAAAAAAACCCCAATGTTGATGTATGTTACAATAAGCGAAGAATAAGAGTTTTAAATTAAACATGATGCGGTATGTGTGGACCAGTGGCGATTTCTCATAGACTGCAAGGGAAGCTCAGTTTCCCCTAAAACACAGGTATCAAACATGCGGCCCGGGGGCCAAATCTGGCCCGCCAAAGGGTCTATTACGGCCCTTGGGATGAAGTTGTGAAATGCAAAAATTACACTAAAACATTAACAAACCTTTTAGTTCAGGTTCCACATTTAGACCAATTCAGTCTGAAGTGGGTCAAACCAGTAAAATACGATCATAATAATCTATAATTACTCACAACTCCAATTTTTTTTCTCTTAGTAAATGTAAATATTTTTTATGTATTTACACTAAAGCAAAGTATAATTTCACAAAAAAATGTGAGTAACCTGAACAAATATGAACAACCTGAAATGTTTTAGGAGAAGTCAGTACAATGTTAACAATATTCTGCCTGATATTAAATGTTTTGTGTATTTGTAGATCCGCTGTGATCTGTAAGTTACAATGAATATGTGGAAATGATAAACGGAAGCATAATATTATTAAAATTACACTTATTGTTTCAGTTTGTTCATGTTATTCACATTGTTTGAAAGGATAGTTTGTAGATGTAAACATTTGCATTGTTTAATTTTATTTTTTTCGCTCTAAAACACTGAGAACATTTTGGAGTTGGCATTATTTATATACAGGGTGGGGAAGCAAAATTTACAATATTTTGAGGCAGGGATTGAAAGACAGTGTATGACCAATTAGTTTATTGAAAGTCATGAGAATTTATTTGCCACAAGAAAACGGACATAATAGAAAATGTTTTTATTCTATGTGTCCTCCTTCTTTCTCTATAACTGCCTTCACACGCTTCCTGAAACTTGTGCAAGTGTTCCTCAAATATTCGGGTGACAACTTCTCCCATTCTTCTTTAATAGTATCTTCCAGACTTTCTCCTAATAGTTTTGCTCATAGTCATTCTCTTCTTTCCATTATAAACAGTCTTTATGGACACTCCAACTATTTTTGAAATCTCCTTTGGTGTGACGAGTGCATTCGGCAAATCACACACTCTTTGACGTTTGCTTTCCTGATTACTCATATGGGCAAAAGTTTCTGAAAAGGTATGGATAATAGTGTTAGGTATGATTATGACATCAATATATGTTTGGTTTCAAAACAATTGATGTAGTGCCTGCTGAGAAAAAACAACCAAATGTTCGTTGTAAATTTTGCTTCCCCACCCTGTATTATTATGTTATTATTTTACTGGTTCGGCCCACTTCAGAGCAAATTTAGCTGAATGTGGCCCCTGAACTAAAATGAGTTTGACACCCCTGCCCTAAAATTACGAAAATTAAATGGTTAAATATGTACGCTTGTGTTGACATTTCATTGACTCCAAATGTGTTAGAACACGTTCATCTCACAGACGAGTTCGTTCAGAATCAGCTTTATCACAAATCAACAGACTCCGTGTTGTTCACTTCTCATACATTCCCGTTGCGCTGTTTTCTCATTCCATCTCTGCTCAGTGCATTTGTCCGTAGACACTCAGCGTCCATGCACTTCAATGGGACTGAGTGGAACAGTTTTTTTTCATTGACTCAAAACTGGACGGTAATTGGATAAATGCCACAATGTTGTCCCGCCCCCAGATATTCGGCGTCTCTGGGGGTGAATGGAGCTGTGGGCGGAGCTCGGCCGGGCTGGACGCCGGGATCCCACGTGCTGATTGGAGGATCGGTTGAAAGGCTGAATCCCGTTTGATTGACAGCTGTTTTCAGATCTCCTCCTTCACTGACACAGTTCAGTTTAATACCGTCGCACATTCTGCTGTGAAATGGAGAGAGAAACCACTACGAAATTACTCGTTCATTTCTTGCACTGTAAATAAAACACACTCATTGTACTTCCTTGTTTCAATTTAACATTATTTCAATGTTTTCTTGTTTATTTGGTACAATGAGGTCACTGACCATTTTCTTAAAAAGGAACGGAGGGACGAATTTATGTTTAAATAACTTGTTTTTTTTTATTTTTTTTTTTTTATGTAAGTCGACAATGAGCTTCCCTTCTCTTAAAGACGAGCAGCCGCCACTGGTGTGGACATACCAGGAAACCGAATATTCATTTAATTTATTACATGATAGAGGGGTAAATATATAATAATAATAATGAATATATCTGTAAATCAACATGATATTTTTGTACGTCGCCATGTTTATGGAATGACTCCTCGTGTCATCTCATGATAATAAATAAACAAATTATCGCATTTGTGATTTAATGGAAAAACCAACATTACGCACTTCTGTTTTTTTGGCATTTAGTAAATATCGGTAAAGTTTTGCACATATGTCCAATGGAAAAGCAACTATTGATGTGCATTGTATTATGCTATACACATCTAAAATTATGCTTCATAACAGCAAAAAAGTTTAGAAATTCAAGGAGAACACAAATTTGTATTCAAAAAAAGTCACTTGGCGTTTGTCTGAACCAAAGATTAAGGTGAAAATGTACCTAAAGTCGACCTCAGGGCACCTGCTAATTTTCTTTTTTTGAAATAAAGTTTTATTTTCCATGTTTTGCCTCTCTGTAAGTAGCTTTGGATTGGCATCTAATGTGGCAGAGTTACAATAAATAAACAAATAAAGTTAAAAAAAAAGTTATAATTACAAGCACTTTTCAGACCTTGAAAACACAACATTGAAATTCAGGCATTTTCAAGGATTTCAAGCACCCGTACGAACCCTGTAAGTCTAAATTTATTCGAGTTAAAGCTTTATTCCAGTCCACTACATCCCTGCACACATACAACACACCAGCATACCATTAATAATAATAAAAAAAATATATATATAGTGATCAGTGATACAAAAAATACACTAAATAAAGACACACGGGCACAATTACTCAAAGCAACTATCCACAAAGGCTGATTATTGATTCTGGAACGTGATTGGTTTGATCAAGTGTCAATCACAAGTGAGACAACCTGCAATCGGGATATCGGCCAATAGGAATCTAAGTTCTGTAAAGTAAAAAAAAAACAAAAAAAAACAATAAAAGCAGGAGGATAAATAATAACATCTGCCTTGTGGAGAGCAACCCAGTGCTCTAATCACGCTACCCATGAGCAAGGCATTACAAAAGATTGCAGAAAATGGAAAAAAAAAAAAAAAAAGGAGACGATATGAAGCAGGAAAGTTGAAAAAAAAAACAAGATTTTTTTTGAAAGATAAATCGAATGACGGACAGAAAAGGCGCAGAAAGTCAAATAAATGTCCACCACAAATACCTACAGAAAGAAAAAACCACAAAGAACCAGATCAGACGCCGACGCCTCCATCAAATCCACAGATATGAACCGGCGCATGAACACACCCACACACACACTCCGAGAGCTCAGACGTTAAATCTCCCAGAATCCCCTGAACCTCTACAAGCACCATTCACCTGGACGTTTACATAAATATGTGTGTGTGTGTGTGTGTGTGTAAAAGATGACAATGCGGAGTTAAAATGTCGGGCCTCGTAGGGGTTAGTAAGAGTGAGTCATTTTAGTAAGCTGAATATGACAGTACGGACTAGACCAGGAGGAGGTGAGGGGGTCTCGGGGGGTCTCGGGGGGTGGAGGTTTAAAGAGTGCGGCATCCTACCCGAGCTAGAGCTTCCTCCACAGTGATCATCTTCTCTTTCACCATCATCATCAGCTGGATTCGCTCCTCGTCGCTCATCGTGATCTCACTAGCGACGTAGCCGATGTCTTCCCCTAAAAGGAAAAAAAACACAAAAAAAACATAAACACAGAAAGTCAGGTACAGATCGAAAGCAGCTACGATAACACTGGTCAACAACAAATGTATTGTTGAAGTTTTTTGAGCTGATTTAGGATAATTTTGGTGTGCTGAATCCAAAAATCACAATCAGGTCAACTTTCTGAACTATGCTACATATTGGCTTTTGAACATTTTTGCTTACATTTATGGGCATTTTCACATCATACGATACAAAATTCTTTTATATTTCTTGCAATAAACGAGTTCTGAAGATTTTACTTTTGCCAATTTATGATTAATGTTTTTTTTTTAATATTACAGGTGAATGAAATGGCTTCGACTAGAAGATTTTGCAAAAATAAGCCTGACGTATTCTGCTACAGTTTGTAACACTTAATAAATACATCCTGTTAGAAAATGATTATTTTTTAACTATATAAAAAAATCAACTGATAAAGTCACAAAAATGTCCTCAATTTTGTGAGAAGATCAAATTTTTCAAAATCAAATTAGCAAAAAAAGCCTGACCTGATTGAGAAAAAACAGATGTCATTTTTGGATTTAGCGGTGCAAAATGGTCCTAATTCAGTTCAAAAAAACCTAGACAACTTGCAAAAAACATTTTTTTGTAACCCAGTGTTGATATTTACAGTCAGAGCATGAAAAATATTAGAATGTTTAAAATCATAGTCATGGATTAAAAAAAAAAAAAAAAAAATCAATATTGGAAACAAAGATAACAATTTAAACAATACTAATCAATCCAATGCAATGATATTTATCCCAATATAAAACTATATTATGATATTTGTTATTATTATTTTACAGCCCAGACCCCTGTTAGAAAAGAAACACCTGAATTCAGCATGTCCAAATACTTATATATTACTGTTATACAATTATATATTACTTATATTCCTACTTAATACTTATATTTAATGTATGTAGTGTGACAGCGCTCACAGAAACTCGTATGTGGATAACACTAAATGCCAAAAATGTAAATGGGCTACTGCTGTTATGGGTACAAATGTGTAGTTTTGTGCACTTCTTCAGCTGTTTCGTATATAACACTGGTCAACAACAAATTTATTGTTTGTTTTTTGAGCTGATTTAGGATAATTTTGGTGTGCCGAATCCAAAAATCACATTAATTTTGCTCAATCAGGTCAACTTTCTGAGCTATGCTACATATTGGCTTTTGAACATTTTTGCTTACATTTATGGGCATTTTCACATCATATGATACAAAATTCTTTCATATTTCTTGCAATAAACGAGTTCTGAAGATTTTACTTTTGCCAATTTATGATTAATGTTTTTTTTTTAATATTACAGGTGAATGAAATGGCTTCGACTAGAAGATTTTGCAAAAATAAGCCTGACGTATTCTGCTACAGTTTGTAACACTTAATAAATACATCCTGTTAGAAAATGATTATTTTTTAACTATATAAAAAAATCAACTGATAAAGTCACAAAAATGTCCTCAATTTTGTGAGAAGATCAAACTTTTCAAAATCAAATTAGCAAAAAAAGCCTGACCTGATTGAGAAAAAACAGATGTCATTTTTGGATTTAGCGGTGCAAAATGGTCCTAATTCAGTTCAAAAAAACCTAGACAACTTGTGAAAAACATTTTTTTGTAACCCAGTGTTGATATTTACAGTCAGAGCATGAAAAATATTAGAATGTTTAAAATCATAGGCATGGATTAAAAAAAAAAAAAATCAATATTGGAAACAAAGATAACAATTTAAACAATACTAATCAATCCAATGCAATGATATTTATCCCAATATAAAACTATATTATGATATTTGTTATTATTATTTACAGCCCAGACCCCTGTTAGAAAAGAAACACCTGAATTCAGCATGTCCAAATACTTATATATTACTATTATACTATTATATATTACTTATATTCCTACTTAATACTTATATTTAATGTATGTAGTGTGACAGCGCTCACAGAAACTCATATCTGGATAACACTAAATGCCAAAAATATAAATGGGCTACTGCTGTTATGGGTACAAATGTGTAGTTTTGTGCACTTCTTCAGCTGTTTTATACATAATTGAAGGTCTTTTCCTTCCATGTGGCCTTTTAACACCCCCCATGACCCCTGCAGAGGTCATCGCTCCGCTCTTCCATGTTCGCTGCTACTGTCACGCCGGGTCGCTGCCTTTCATTGTCTTCACACTTAAAGACTTCTTCTACACACTTAATAAATACATCCTGTTAGAAAATGATTTTTTTTCTCTTAAAACCTATTTTGGGCGAGAACTATATGAAAAAAATCAACTGATAAAAGTCACAAAAATGTAATCAATTTTGTGAGAAGATCAAATTTTTCAAAATCATATTAGCAAAAAAACCTGACCTGATTGAGAAAAAACAGATGTCATTTTTGGATTTAGCGGTGCAAAATGGTCCTAATTCAGTTCAAAAAAAACCTAGACAACTTGCGAAAAACATTTGTTTGTAACCCAGTGTAATAAGGTCATGTGACTAATGCGACGCACTAACCTTTGGACGTCTGTCGCACCACGGGTTTGTGCTGCGACTTGCGGAAGTTCTGCCAAAAAGATTTATTCTTCTTTTTGTTGTCCCATTTACCTAAAATAAAAAAGGTTGGGTCACATTAGAGAGACAGTACATGTGATACAGAAGTACGCAGTGTTTGACACTGTTTATGGCAAAGAAAACGCAAAAATAGTCAATAGTCAATGATAGCATTAGAGCATCACTGACAGCAGATTAGATTAGATTAGACTGAACTTTATTGATCCTTTGGGCAGAGCACTAAGGAAACTGAGGTTCCAAAAACAGCAGAAACACTGAATATACAGACAAGAAACACAACACGAAAAAAAAACCAACAACATAACTACAAAAAAACTATAAAAGACAGTGGTAAAAAAATCGCAACTGCACATTGGAAAGTACAAGCAAAAACAAGTGGCAAAGCAATAATAATAATAATAATAATAATATTAAGAATTGTTTATCATCATTATTATTATTTTTCTATTGTTTGATTTTTTATTTGTGTATTGTTTATTATTATTATTTTTATTTTTGTTTCATATGTTTCGTATTATGTCTGTGTCTGAAATAAAGTAACCTAAACCTAAAAAAAAAACAAAAAACAAAAAAAAAACAATAATAATAATAATAATAATAATAATAATAATAATAATAATAACAATAATAATAACAATAAGTAGTAGTATTACGTTATAATATAATATTATAGTACGCATAATAAATATATAGTTTAATAAGCACAGAATAATAGTACTAGTAGAGATGAGTGGAAAAGTAGTAAATAAATAAATAAATAATAATGAGGAGCTTATTATGTTATAGTATTGTAGTATGCAGAATATGTATATATAGACATATAAAGTCTAATAATCATAGAACAAAAGTTATAACAAAGTGATAAAGTGAGTATAGTAATATTAGTTATAGCAATGATACACAAGCAATATAAATATGTAATAATAATAATAATAATAATAATAATAATAATAATAAATTAGTCATATAGTGGCATTTAGGAATTTATACAGTCGTTGAAAAATTTATTAGACCATCAGAAGTCATCAAAAACAATGGTTATGCAATCCAGTACTAACTCCTGTGTGTATCATGTGACTAAAACAGACAGAAAAGAAAACATGGAATGACTACAAACACTGTTTTTGTCAGTACAATGCCATAGATATTAATGTACGAACTGAAGTATTTTTGGTTATTATCAAGAAAACTATGGAAAATGGATAAATATCAGCTCTGAAATTAAACTACTTTGAGCTATTTTTGTCGTTATCATTATATTTGTCTAAATAAATGTACCTTTAGTTGTACCAGGAATTAAAACGAACAAGAAATTGAAGAAAACAAGGGGTGGTCTAATAATTTTTTCCACAACTGTACATATATCAGTGTAGCTGTTCTTATCTGTCAGTGTTAAATAAATGGAAACCTGCAGGGATATCATTAGTCACAGTCTTAAAATAAAAGCCTAAGTCCTAATTTAAGGTTTTTCTAAGAACAAAAACATATCACATACTGGTTTTGGAAAAAAATGAAAATTACAATATTATTTTAATAAGGTGATGATATGAAAAGGTCTGTCAGTTTACCTCCAGATCCATCTTCAGAGCTGGACTTGTGTAGAGGCATCCTAAAAAAACACACACACACAAAAAAAGAGGAATTATTAGTATTTTAGAGAAACAAAAGTTTTATTTAACCCATACAGACCCAAACATCCACTGGTGATCACAACCATCTACTGATCTAAACTGTTTAATACCTGTTGATCCACTAATCCTATCAATACATGGAAATAATTGGTTTAAAATGCAGTTTTTCATCTTTTCATGCTCATCAGATATGACCCATTTGGACGTTCAGAGGCTCCGTAGTTACCGTGGAAACACCGTCATCTTCTACATCATTGATTCACCAGTAAAACCCATGGAGTTGGATCAATGACAGTGGACGGAGATGTTCAGTTAGTGATAGATTTTACTGAGAAAGTCATTTTTTCTTCAGTTTTCTCTGTTTTTGATAATAATCCTCAAATGCAATCTCATCGTGATAATTAAAGTACATGATCTGTAAATAAAATATTATAAAATACCTTATTTTTACAGAAAAAACACAAAATATAGAAGATTATATTATGATATATGGTGATAAATTACTTAACCCTCCAATATCCGGGTGCGCCTTTTAGGCACACTTTGCACTTTGTGTTAAAAAACTTCATATTATTTTTCACAGTTTAAATCAGGTTAGAATTCAAAAGTTGTTCATTTTTGCATGATCTTTAAAATTCTGGCCACCAACTAAAATGTGCACATTGTAAACAAAAGAAAATTACCAGACTAGCATCTGTCTCCTAAGTGTGCCTAAAACGCACTGTTTCTTCCATTTGATATGTATGATTAGGGCTGAGCTGGATTTACAAAAATAAAATCAAATTAGAGAAGAAAAAGAAATCAATATATAATATTTAATAGTTTGATTTATAGGTGTGCATTTTACGCACATTTGGTGACAGATGCTAGTATTTTTGAACATTTGACGTAGCGCCAAAAATAATAATACAAATTAACCAATGTTGGAGTTAATCACTGACATATGCCAGGATGAAAAAAATCAAATAATATGTGATCCACTTTTTATGTAGTATACTGAAAAAAAAAATTTTTTGTGTGTTTTTTGCATCCAAAAAAATGGTTTGTTTACATTACAAACACGGCATTTAAAGGGTTAAAAAATGTGACAATTATTGAGTATTTGGTATTTTTATTTACAGCTCAAGTTGATGAAATAGAAAAAAGTGTAAAAGAATTAAAAACAAACTGTATGAAAATTTTTTTGACATTATTCCACCACTGTGCCAAAAAAGCACACTTGGTGCTTAGTAAGGGCCTTGGTGGACGGGATACCGGAGGGTTAATAAAGGTTCAATATGAACAAAAATTCCTCCATTTTGTTAAAACAACCTTTGCATTTACTCTGAATTTTTACGAACATCTACATGATCAGTGAATTAAATAGAGGAAAATACACGATTTACACACAAAAAAAGCAAAACACAGAGGATAATAATATCATAAATGCTGATAAATCACTTAAAAATGGTTCTATATAAAGAAAAATTCCACAAATGTATAGTAGCACTGAATCTTTATGTCACAGGTGTCAAACATGAGGCCCGGGGGCCAAATCTGGCCCGCCAAAGGGTCCAGTCTGGCCCTTAGGATGAAGTTGTGAAATAGAAAAATTACACTAAGATATTAACAATCCTTTTAGTTCAGGTTCCACATTCAGACTAATTCAATATCAAATGGACAGAACCAGTCCAATACTATCATAATAATCTATAAATACCCACAACTCCAATTTTTTTTCTTTTAGTAAATGTAAATATTTTCATGTATTTACACTAAAACAAAGTAGAATTTCCCAAAAAATGTGAATAACCTGAAATGTTTTAAGAGAAGTACGTACAATGTCAACAATATTCTGCCTGATATTAAATGTTTTTGTGCATTTGTAGACCTGCTGTGACCTGTAAGTTATAATGAACAAGTGGAAATGATAAACTGAAGCATAATATTGTGAAAATTACACTTATTTTTTTCAGTTTGTTCATGTTATTCACATTGTTTGAAAGGATACTTCGTAGATGTAAACATTTTTATTGTTTCATTTGACTTTTTTCACTCTAAAACACTGACAAAAGTTTGGAGTTGACATTATTTCTATATTATTATGTTATTATTTTACTGGTTCGGCCCACTGAAGATCAAATTTAGCTCAACTAAAATGAGTTTGACACCCCTGCTTTCGTGTGTTATTGGAGGACCGAACAAGACTTTATTACTTCTGTGACATGTTTCCAGATTTTTTATTGTCATGTTGAAAATGAAGGTCAATGAAGTTACCGTATTTGGTTCCTTGCCCGTACGTGGTAATAAATAAATAATAGGGATGTCCGATATTATCGGCCCGATATTGGCATAAAAATGTAATATCGGTGAATATCGTTATCGGTTTTTTTGCCTATCATTAAAACCGATAAAATAATGCCTTGATTTCGCCGGCATTTACCAACACGTAAACGAAGCATTGTTTGTAGCTGAAAGAAATGTGCAGTTTTCAAAATGGTACAGTAGAGTTTCCACACTGTAATAGACTCATGGAGGGAGGGAGAGAAAATAAATAAATATGGCATTTCTTCCACAACTTAAGTTGAAGTGTGTATTCTTTGCACAGACAGTGTTTACATTTTGAAAGCCTTGTTGTATTTGAGAATGCATCCAATGGGGCATCACAAGAAAATGAGGCATGATGTGTTAATTCCATGACAGGAGATATGTGATGTTACCGAAAATTAGTTTAATATCCCACATATTTCGGCAGCGGTATTGGTAGATATCGGAATTGGAAATTAAGCGTTGGACGATATCGGCATATCGGTTTTTGGCAAAAAAGCCAATATCGGACATCCCTAATAAATAAATAAATAAATAAATTAATTAATTAATTAATAAAAGAAGTATGTATAAAAAAAATACAAGAAAAACACCTGTAAGGTGAAAGGAACATGTATTTCAGAACATCACTTGATCCAATCACCTGTCAAAGTAGAATTTCACAAAAAATCTGAATAACCTGAAATGTTTTAAGAGAAGTACGTACAATGTCAACAATATTCTGCCTGATATTAAATGTTTTTGTGCATCTGTAGACCTGCTGTGACCTGTAAGTTATAATGAACAAGTGGAAATGATAAACTGAAGCATAACATTGTGAAAATTACACTTATTTTTTTCAGTTTGTTCATGTTATTCACATTGTTTGAAAGGAGAGTTCGTAGATGTAAACATTTTTATTGTTTCATTTGACTTTTTTCGCTCTAAAACATTGAGAAAAGTTTGGAGTTGACATTATTTCTATATTATTATGTTATTATTTTACTAGTTCGGCCCACTGAAGATCAAATTTAGCTGAACTAAAATGAGTGACACCCCTGCTTTATGTGTTCATGGAGTGCTGCAGTTCCACCTGTTGGCCACTTGGGGTCAGTGGTGGAACTTAAGTGAACCAGGCGAACCAGGCTCCAGAGGTTTGAGAGGGAGAAGGTGGAAAAAGAGGAGATGATGCAGAGACAATGACACCTCTGATGCAAAACGACAAAAATAAAATAAAAATAAAACAAAAATAATGACACTAAGACGAATATGACGGTTTTAAGTAAGTATTTGAGAAGGTTATGGGGCTGAGAGGAGTCGAGTGTATAAACAGAGGAGGAGAAAAGTATGGAATGACATGAAAGAAGAGCTGAAGGACAGAAGAGGAGGAGGAGGAGGAGGAGAAACCACGGGGCAGACTCAGCCTGTTTGTGTTTCCACTTCCCTCCACAGGAAAGACAGTCACGAGAAAGACAGAAGAAAAAGAAGAAGAAGAGGGAAAGGACTGGAAAATAACTGAACGCACACAAGAAATACTTGACGCGTCTACAAAACCAAAGCGTACCATAATAACGAGAACTACAGGAGACTAAATAAAAACCCCTGAAACTCATGGTGACACCCGAGCCGCTCTGGGCTTCCAATCAAAAAGGCCTCGCCCCGTCTTCAGCTGCTCGCTTGGCCGTGGCCGACTCTCCCCTTGTTCTGGTCGGAGACGAGAAACCACATCAATAGCAATCTAGTTCTGTCTCCTTCATATGAAAACTGAGGGGGGGGGGGGGTGAGCTTCAGCGGTTGGACTTCAAAGTAGATGGTTGAAAACTTTACCACTTTGTCAGATGAAAAAAGAGAAAGTGAAGTTTCAGGGTTTTTTTTTTTTTTTTAATAGGTTTAGGTTAGTTTATTTCAGAGAGACATAATACAAAACATGAAACAATAATAATAATAATAATAATAATAATAATAATAATAATAATAATAATAATAATAATAAACAATACACAAATAAAAAATCAAACAATAGAAAAATAATAATAATGATGATAAACAATTATTATTATTATTATTATTATTATTATTATTATTATTATTATTATTATTATTATTATTTATTTATTTTAGGTTTAGGTTAGTTTATTTCAGACAGACATAATACAAAACATGAAACAATAATAATAATAATAATAATAATAATAATAATAATAATAAACAATACACAAATAAAAAATCAAACAATAGAAAAATAATAATAATGATGATAAACAATTATTATTATTATTATTATTATTATTATTATTATTATTATTATTATTATCATTATTTATTTATTTTAGGTTTAGGTTAGTTTATTTCAGACAGACATAATACAAAACATGAAACAATAATAATAATAATAATAATAATAATAATAATAATAATAATAATAATAATAATAAACAATACACAAATAAAAAATCAAACAATAGAAAAATAATAATAATGATGATAAACAATTATTATTATTATTATTATTATTATTATTATTATTATTATTATTATCATTATTTATTTATTTTAGGTTTAGGTTAGTTTATTTCAGACAGACATAATACAAAACATATGAAACAGAAATTTAAAATAATAATAATAATAATAATAATAATAATAATAATAATAATAATAATAATAAATACACAAATAAATCAAACAATAGAAAAATAATAATAATAATGATAAACTATTATTATTATTATTATTATTATTATCATTATTTATTTATTTTAGGTTTAGGTTAGTTTATTTCAGACAGACATAATACAAAAAATATGAAACAGAAATTTAAAATAATAATAATAATAATAATAATAATAATAATAATAATAATAATAATAATAATAAATACACAAATAAATCAAACAATAGAAAAATAATAATAATAATGATAAACTATTATTATTATTATTATTATTATTATTATTATTATTTTAGGTTAGTTTATTTCAGACAGACATAATACAAAACATATGAAACAGAAATAAAATACTACTACTACTACTACTACTACTACTACTAATAATAATAATAATAATAATAATAATAATAATAAACAATACAGAAATAAAAAAAATCAAACAATAGAAAAATAATAATGATAATGATAAACAATTATTATTATTATTATTATTATTATTATTATTGCTATTATTATTATTATTATTATTATTATTATTATTGTATTTTATTTTTTTTGTAGGTTTAGGTTAGTTTATTTCAGACAGACATAATACAAAACATATGAAACTGAAAAAAAATAAAAAAAATAAAAAAATAATAAACAATGCAAAAATAAAAAAATCAAACAATAGAAAAATAATAATAATAATGATAAACTTTTTTTTTTCATAGGTTCAGGTTAGTTTATTTCAAACAGACATAATACAAAACATACGAAACAAAAATAAAAATAATAATAATAAACAATACAGAAATAAAAAAATCAAACAGAAAAATAATAATAATAATAATGATAAACAATTCTTAATACTATTATTGTTATTATTACTGCTTTGCCACTTGTTTTTGCTTGCACTTTCCAATGTGCAGTTGCGATTTTTTTTACCACTGTCTTTTATAGTTTTTTCGTAGTTATGTTGTTGTTTTTTTCGTGTTGTGTTTCTTGTCTCACAGGAGCTACAGGTAATGTAATCAAAACTTTAACCACACAGTTTAAAGAATAATTTAGGACATTGTTATTCTATTGCCGTGTCAGTTGTGTCTGATACAGATCTTATGATGTTGGAAATTAACCATGTTATTACATTTTCCTGAAAATAAGAATGTATCAAATGCATTTTGTAATAAATTTCTCAAATTGTAATAACTTACTACATAATGCGAAAAAATTGACTACATAATGCATTGAGGTAGTTTATTACAAAATGTGTCAGTTTATTACGTAATGTGGCTTTATTACAAGATGATGTGACATTCTTATTACATTTTGAACTTTTATTACATAATGGAAATTTATTACATAATGCGGCTCAACATGGATTTTGATGAAATTTTCAGAAAATATTGATACTGGCACAAGGAACAAATGATTCAATTTTGGTGGTGATCAGGGGTGGGGGGGGGGTCTGCGCTCTCCAAGTGCTTTTCTTGGTTTACATATACTTCTCGGATTTCTTTTTTTTTTTTTTTTGTGCCACTTACAGGTAAGGAACCAAATATGGTAACTTCATTGACCTTCATTTCCTACATGACAATAAAAAAATCTGGAAAAATTTCACAAAAATAATAGTCTTGTTACGTCGTCCATTAACACACTAAGGTTAAAATGTTGAATTTCAGAGTATTTCTATGAATAAACTATAAAGGGTTAAAACGTTCTGGAAAAAGGCGAATTTAAGGAAGTAAATCTGTCTCATCAGATTTTGAATTATAAAAGCCATTGAATTTCTTGCGCTCAATTTTTTTGCCATGAAATTAAGTATCTGATTTTTTTTTGTCTTTGAATTCAACTATGTTCATAAATTCAGAATAAAAATAAATTCAGACGCAAAAAAATTCAGATAACGCATCCGGGACACCAAGGATAAGCAATCGATTCTTTTGCAAGTTGAACCGACAGCCAGCCAATCGAGTTATGTTAGGTTGGTCATGTGACGCCGATGCAGGAAGACGGTCATCGCAGATGTGTGATCTGAATTTTTTGCATCTGAATTTTTTGCTTTTGAATTTTTTTGCTTTTGAATGTTTTGCATCTGAATTTTTTGCATCTGAATTTTTTGCTTTTGAATGTTTTGCATCTGAATTTTTTGCTTTTGAATTTTTTGCTTTTGAATGTTTTGCATCTGAATTTTTTGCTTTTGAATTTTTTGCTTTTGAATGTTTTGTATCTGAATTTTTTGCATCTGAATTTTTTGCTTTTGAATTTTTTGCTTTTGAATGTTTTGCATCTGAATTTTTTGCATCTGAATCTTTTGCTTTTGAATTTTTTGCTTTTGAATGTTTTGCATCTGAATTTTTTGCTTTTGAATTTTTTGCTTTTGAATGTTTTGCATCTGAATCTTTTGCTTTTGAATTTTTTGCTTTTGAATGTTTTGCATCTGAATTTTTTGCATCTGAATTTTTTGCTTTTGAATTTTTTGCTTTTGAATTTTTTGCATCTGAATTTTTTGCTTTTGAATTTTTTGCTTTTGAATGTTTTGCATTTGAATTTTTTGCTTTTGAATGTTTTGCATCTGAATTTTTTGCTTCTGAATTTTTTGCTTTTAAGTTTTTTGCTTTTGAATGTTTTGCGTCTGATTTTTTTGCATCTGAATTTTTTGCTTTTGAATTTTTTGCTTTAGAATGTTTTGCATCTGATTTTTTTGCATCTGCATTTTTTGCTTTTGAATTTTTTGCTTTTGAATGTTTTGCATCTGAATTTTTTGCATCTGAATTTTTTGCTTTTGAATTTTTTGCTTCTGAATCTTTTGCTTTTGAATCTTTTGCTTTTGAATTTTTTGCATCTGAATTTTTTGCTCTTGAATTTTTTGCATCTGAATTTTTTGCTTTTGAATTTTTTGCTTTCGAATGTTTTGCATTTGAATTTTTTGCTTTTGAATGTTTTGCATCTGAATTTTTTGCTTCTGAATTTTTTGCTTTTAAGTTTTTTGCTTTTGAATGTTTTGCGTCTGATTTTTTTGCATCTGAATTTTTTGCTTTTGAATTTTTTGCTTTAGAATGTTTTGCATCTGATTTTTTTTGCATCTGCATTTTTTGCTTTTGAATTTTTTGCTTTTGAATGTTTTGCATCTGAATTTTTTGCATCTGAATTTTTTGCTTTTGAATTTTTTGCTTCTGAATCTTTTGCTTTTGAATTTTTTGCTTCTGAATCTTTTGCTTTTGAATTTTTTGCATCTGAATTTTTTGCTCTTGAATTTTTTGCATCTGAATTTTTTGCTTTTGAATGTTTTGCACCTGAATTTTTTGCATCTGAATTTTTTGTTTCTGACTTTTTTCATTCTAAATTATGAACATAGTGGAATTCAGAGACAAAAAATTCAGATACTTAATTTCAGTCCAAAAAAAATTCAGTGCTAGAAATTCAGTAGCTTTTATAATTCGAAATATGATGAGACAGATTTACTTCCATACGAATTATTCCCAGCGAAGCAGATATGATCTACGAATGTGCCCAGCTGACACCCTGTGGGATCTATTAAGTAAATCACTCTGTTTAAAGCGTCACAGTCTCATTCTATTGTCTGTCACTTCCACACACACACACACACACACACACACACACACACACACACATCTGCTGAACCATGAGGATAGGTGTGTGTGAGTGAAGTGATGTGAAAGTGTGTGACAGGACCAAAACAAACACACACACACACACAAAAAAACAACAACAAAAAAAAAAAAAACAGCCGTACAACAGGTCACTTCCTCCTCTGTATGTATGTGTGTGTATACGTGTGCGTGCGTGTACATATGTTTATTCCAACATGGCAGCCCTCTCTCGTGGTGCAATGGGAAATCTTCACACGGATTAAAGCCCTGGTTGCCATGGCAACATAATGAGATGCTAATTGAATGGAGGCCTGTATGGTTTGCCCCTCTGCTCATCGCCCTCTCAGATAGGCTAGGGAACAAGCTAATGCTAATAGAACTCACTCAATGGAAGCTTTTCTGCACTACCACACCCCACCCCCCCACCCCACCCTCTTTCTGCATGCTCTATAAATTAACCTTCCATGCATACACTCACACACACACACACACTTTAAAGCTCTTTCAATGAGCGTGTCAGTGTCTGCATTGTGCGTCTGGGCAACTTAATTGGTTTAACCTTAAATCTTTAGCATGCCTTTCTCTTTCAGGTCTTTTCTTTGCGATGAGTAGTGGACAGTTAACGCCCTTTTTTAGTTAATTTGCATAAGAAGCCAATTTTGTAGTCTGTTGTTTTATTCTGGGAATCATACATGCCACATCTTACCCTTTTGATGAACTTACGAAGGAGAGGTGAATGCTATTAGTATGAAGCTGCTGCATTATAATAATATAAATATGTAAATAATATGTAAAATTGTATTTAAATCCAACTGTAAATTTCTATAAAGATTTATGTTTCTTTGTTTTTTTCAGTTATTTTTTTATTGATTTTTTTTTTTTTTTTTTACAGCAGTACTGCACAAGAAAATATCTAAACAATAGGAATTGTTTTCATGCAGAACAGTATATACAAAAAAATGTTTGTTTATATGTGTATGTTTGGTTGTTTTTTTGTTCGCTACTTTTTTGTTTTGTTTTGTTAATTAGACAGTTGTATCTATTCTGTACTGATTACTTGTCAATAGTGGCTTTTCCATTGGACATCTGCGCAAAACTTTACCGATATTTACTAAATGCCGAAAAAACAGAAGTGCGTAATGTGGGTTTTTCCATTAAATCACAAATGCGATGATTTGTTAATTTATTATCGCGAGATGACACAAGAGGTCGTTCCATAAACATGGCGACGAACGTAAATATGGTGTTGATTTACAGATATATTCATAATTATTAAATATTACCCCTCTATCTCGTACTAAATTTTTTTAAAAATTATTCGGTTTCCTGGTGTGTCCACACATACTGCGCCATGTTTCTTTTAAAACTCTTCTTCTTCGCTTGTTGTAACGTATGTCAACATCCGTTTTTTTTAAATCACATGACTCTCGTTGCGGAAAAAGGTCTATCCATTGCAGTTTTGTGTGATATACCAATTGCGCTACACCCGAAAAACCACCTCTTGCCAATGCAAAAACGAGAGTTTTGGCAAAATTGTCATTTTTCCATTAGGTAAATTTTATATTCGCGCGATTTGAGGGTCAATGGAAAAGCAACTAATATTGGATTTACATTAAGGATTGTCTTCTTTTGGCAGGGTGGGATTGTGGGAGGGATAAAAAGAAAAATGAAAGAATGGAATTTCTTTTTATCACGTTGCACTGTCATGCCTGTGAAATTACTTCCAATAAATAAAGTTAATAATAATATAATAAAAAAAATTAAAGACTCATACAAATACCAAATGTCTTCTTTTTCTCTGCACTTGCTTGTTGTATGTTGCTGCTGTTAACTGTGAAATTTCCCCACGGTGGGATAAATAAAATCTTATCTTATAAAAACACAGTGCAGGATGGTGTGTACTGTACTATAGATAACATTAGATAAAACATGATGCATAATGATTGTATGACGCTTTTAAACCCTTTAATGCATAAATTATGAAAAAAAAAAAAAAGTATCTATTCATTCTATATTTTTTTTTAGAATGAATTTATTTCTCAAAATTAGGCTAAAGTTGAAATGCATTTAGAATTTTTTTTTAAATTTTTAATGAAATGGGGTTTTATTAACCCATAAGGACCCAGTGTTATATTTGTGTCAGTTCCCAAATAAATCTTTCTCTATATTTAACCATCCTTAAGTGATTTATTTACCATTTATTGTAAATGCTGAATCAAACTTTGTTTAACTCCTACAGAAGCAACGCCTGTATGTATCAATCATTCTGTTGTTTGCTAAATAATTTCACATGCAAACATGCCGTTAGAAACATGTTTGACGTTATTTTGGATGTGTTTATTACAATGTGTTATTAACATGTTTAAGCTAATTTGTTTATGCTAGCAGTCGGAGATGGGTTGCTAATTCTTTATGTAGGCTCATGTTAAGTTTATGTAAATTCATTGGTTGTGTTTAGGTATAATATGCCAGCCTTTGCACTAACCTTTACTTATTTACGATGTGATTAGCTCGATGCTAACTTGAATGGGAAAATCCATAGACACGCTAACGATTAGCATTTACAGATGAATTTAAAATTTACGTCTTTTTATCCAGCAACAAAGGTTCACATCAGAGATATTTGATACTATTCATTCTTAAAACAACTGAACATAAAATACTCACAGGAAAACATTTTTGGGGCCATACAAACAAAGTGAAAGAAACGTGTCTTCTTATGTCCGAACTGACTACGGTAACACCGCAAGGACAAAACATACGTTAGTGGCACTTATTCCGACCACTAGAGGGCCCCCTTTGCATGCTTTAACAACTGAACATCACATATTACTGGGCTTATTAGTATTAGTACTTATTAGTGGGTTTAAGACTCCTGTCAGTCACTCACAAGCGGAAATAAACTGGTGTGGACATAAACATGGAGAAAAGTAGCGGTCTGTTCCATGGACATTTTCATTTTAACTGTCTTCAGATGGTGGAGTTGAGAAGGACACAGATGTTTGGAAGCACTGACATGTGGAATTATTTTTATCACACGCTGTTCACGCCAGCAACCCCCCCAAAATAACTATAATCACAGAAATCCACGTGATTAATTGCGATTAAAATTTTAATCGCTGCCCAGCACTAATTTTAACACATACTAATACTAGTTATTACTAACGTCATGGAGATAATATGCAAAAAAACAAAACAAAACAAAACAAACAAACAAAAAAAACCAAACCCTGCAGATCAGGTTTATCCAGAACAGCAAAGTTACATTAATGGTGTGAATTAAAGTGACTGGGATGATGCATAAGCGTCCACTGTGTTGGCTAATATGCAACTAATAAAAGCTTATGTCGCCCCACGACCACTCCGCTCATCTGGGGAACGAAGTCTGGTGGTCCCCAGACCTTGTACAAGACAATCCAGGCTCTTTTCATGGGTCGTTCCACGTTGGTGGAACGCTCTACCAAGTGCTACAAGAACAGAGTCATCCCTGCCTATCTTCAAGAAGCTCCTGAAGACCCAGCTCTTCTGAGAGCACCTCCTGTCCTAGCACTTTCAAACATTCCATTTTAAATATTCTAATAAGGTTTTTCCCAGGACAACCACAGATTCTTCCAGGATTATCTCTGGACCTGCTGCGGTGGTCCTGCCTCTTCCCTGCCCTCATCATCACCACTCATTTATCCTCAACCGCCTCCATGTGTCTCCCCCTACTCCCCCCTTCTCCCCCAGTCTCTATCTCTATCGCTCTCTCTTTTTCCCCTTCTCTACCCTCTCTCTTTAACCCCAACTGGTCCAGGCAGACGTCCATCCTCCAGGAGTCTGGGTCTGCTCCAGGTTTCTGCTGTTAAAGGGAAGTTTTTCCTCCCACTGTCACCAGTCACAAGTGTTTGCTCCTGGAGGATTCTGTTGGGTTTCTGTAAATTGCCTTAGAGTCTGGTTTTGACCAACTGTCAAATGTCAAGAGATAACTTTTTTTTGTGATCTGGCGCTATATAAATAAAATTTTGATTGATTGAGTGATTTAATTGGTTTTCCCCTGTAAGTCGCTTTGGAAAAAAGCGTCTGCCAAATGCATAAACATAAACATAAACTAAAACAACCAAACCCATGAATATACAAAAGGACAGCTGTAGAATAGATGTCCACTGTAGTGACCACTATGCATGAAAGGGTTAAATGTGGCTGAATGTGGCCCCTGGAAAAAAATGAGTTTAACACCCCTGCTCTAAAACATAGAGAAAAGTTTGGTGTTAACATTATTTATATATTATAATATTATAATTTTACTGGTCCAGCCCACTTCAGATCGAATTCAGCTGAATGTGGCCCCTTTGACACAAACAGTGGACAAACAGCTGTGTGCATTTCTGCTGGAACTAGAAGTTTTACACAACGTGTATAAATCACAGCGATGCCTGTATTGTGCTCATGCCGGTTTTGCGTTCTGCGTGCTTATGAAGCTGGACACCTGGAGCGAGGTGATGTCCTGTGTTAAAGTAAAGACAATGAAAGGCAGCGACCCGGCGTGACAGTAGCAGCGAACACGGAAGAGCGGAGCGATGACCTCTGCAGGGGTCACGGGGGGGGGGTCAAAAGGCCGCATGGAAGGAAAAGACCTTCAATTATATATAAAACAGCTGAAGAAGGACACAAAACTACACATTTGTACCCATAACAGCAGTAGCCCATTTACATTTTTGGCATTTAGTGTTATCCACATACGAGTTTCTGTGAGCGCTGTCACACTACATACATTAAATATAAGTATTAAGTAGGAATATAAGTAATATATAATAGTATAATAGTAATATATAAGTATTTGGACATGATGAATTCAGGTGTTTCTTTTCTAACAGGGGTCTGGGCTGTAAAATAATAATAACAAATATCATAATATAGTTTTATATTGGGATAAATATCATTGCATTGGATTGATTAGTATTGTTTAAATTGTTATCTTTGTTTCCAATATTGATTTTTTTTTTTTTTTTTTAATCCATGACTATGATTTTAAACATTCTAATATTTTTCATGCTCTGACTGTAAATATCAACACTGGGTTACAAAAAAATGTTTTTTGCAAGTTGTCTAGGTTTTTTTGAACTGAATTAGGACCATTTTGCACCGCTAAATCCAAAAATGACATCTGTTTTTTCTCAATCAGGTCAGGCTTTTTTTGCTAATTTGATTTTGAAAAATTTGATCTTCTCACAAAATTGAGGACATTTTTGTGACTTTATCAGTTGATTTTTTTATATAGTTAAAAAATAATCATTTTCTAACAGGATGTATTTATTAAGTGTTACAAACTGTAGCAGAATACGTCAGGCTTATTTTTGCAAAATCTTCTAGTCGAAGCCATTTCATTCACCTGTAATATTAAAAAAAAAACATTAATCATAAATTGGCAAAAGTAAAATCTTCAGAACTCGTTTATTGCAAGAAATATAAAAGAATTTTGTATCATATGATGTGAAAATGCCCATAAATGTAAGCAAAAATGTTCAAAAGCCAATATGTAGCATAGCTCAGAAAGTTGACCTGATTGAGCAAAATTAATGTGATTTTTGGATTCGGCACACCAAAATTATCCTAAATCAGCTCAAAAAACAAACAATAAATTTGTTGTTGACCAGTGTTATATACGAAACAGCTGAAGAAGTGCACAAAACTACACATTTGTACCCATAACAGCAGTAGCCCATTTACATTTTTGGCTTTTAGTGTTATCCACATACGAGTTTCTGTGAGCGCTGTCACACTACATACATTAAATATAAGTATTAAGTAGGAATATAAGTAATATATAATTGTATAACAGTAATATATAAGTATTTGGACATGATGAATTCAGGTGTTTCTTTTCTAACAGGGGTCTGGGCTGTAAAATAATAATAACAAATATCATAATATAGTTTTATATTGGGATAAATATCATTGCATTGGATTGATTAGTATTGTTTAAATTGTTATCTTTGTTTCCATTATTGATTTTTTTTTTTTTTAATCCATGACTATGATTTTAAACATTCTAATATTTTTCATGCTCTGACTGTAAATATCAACACTGGGTTACAAAAAAATGTTTTTCACAAGTTGTCTAGGTTTTTTTGAACTGAATTAGGACCATTTTGCACCGCTAAATCCAAAAATGACATCTGTTTTTTCTCAATCAGGTCAGGCTTTTTTTGCTAATTTGATTTTGAAAAATTTGATCTTCTCACAAAATTGATGACATTTTTGTGACTTTATCAGTTGATTTTTTTATATAGTTAAAAAATAATCATTTTCTAACAGGATGTATTTATTAAGTGTTACAAACTGTAGCAGAATACGTCAGGCTTATTTTTGCAAGATCTTCTAGTCGAAGCCACTCAGTCAATTAGTAATATCTTTGCTGAAAAAGTCACTTTTTCTACATTTTTCCCTGTTTTAACATAATTAACTTTGAATTTACTCTGAGAGTTCATGAACATCTATATGATCTGTGAATTAAATATAGGAAAATACATTATTTACACCAAAAAAATGCAAAATATAAAGGATACTAGAAGCACTCGGAGAGCGCAGACCTCCGCCAAGGCTGATCAGTGGCCCCCCCTGTGGGCCCCCCCACCCCCGATCACCACCAAAATTTAATCATTTCTTCCTTATCCCATTTCCAACAAACCCTGAAAATTTCATCCAAATCTGTCCATAACTTTTTGAGTTATGTTGCACACTAACGGACAGACAAACAAACAAACAAACAAACAAACCCTGGCAGAAACATAACCTCCTTGGCGGAGGTAAATATTATGAAAAAAATTCATGATAAATCACTTAAGAAAGGCAGAAATAGAGAAAAACTCATTTGGAAACCGCCACAAAAGTAGCAGTGGGTCTTTATGGGTTAATCCAAGCCAAAAAAAAAAAAAAATCTGCCAATAGAACAAGTGAAAATTATTTTGGTAAGATTTCTTGAAATAAGATTTTCCAGATCTATTGTCTAGAAATAACTTCTAACATCTCATTGAAAAGTTACTCTTTAGGTGATTATGTCTTATTTTAAATGTGATGAGAAATTTGGACTAGAAATGAGAAAAATACACTTTACAATTTTAATTTTTGCAGTGAATAAATAAATCACATTATAGTGTTAAAACCACAAGCACTTTCAAGCGCTTTTCAGACCTGGAAATTCAAGTATTTTCAAGGATTTCAAGCACCCTAACGAATAATCTGATAATTAGTTGTAAAAGCCGACAACAGAACAGTAAAAGCACAACTGACTGAAATGAATTTGCTGTTTACATCTTGTCGTCGAATCACTTTTACGCTTTCATCAAGACCCATTTGCTACCGATGTTGAACTTACTGATAAGCTCGTGGCCCCGTGTTTGCAACAATGCCCACCAATCAATCACCTTCCCAAAACAGGAAGTCCCCAACTTGAACCGTCCGGCCTCTGAGTGCTCGCTGTCATCACTACTTTGCATACCAGAGGCATGATGGGAGTTCTGCCCAACACTCAACAAAGTGACAAAAAGAAACCCAGACAGAAGGGGTGGCACGACCCAAGATGAAGTCTGGGTAATCTCCTCTGGGCGCTATTGTCCTGCAGAGGTGATGACGGGGGTATCCGAGTCTATGTGCGAGGAATGTTTCTGCGGAATGTTTCAGTCTGAAGAGCGCACATGATAAATCACTGTACCCGAAACCCATTCACTGTGATCGAAAAAGGACAAAAGGTAGCGGAATAGAGAACAGAACTTCAGTGGAAGAGAAGGAGAGAGGGTGGGGTTAGAGATGGATCATGAAAAAAATATGGTATCCTAAATTGCGTACAGATAACACACCTTGTAGTCTACTAGGGAAGTTTGGCTTCCCCTAAAATTCCAAAAATTAAATGGTCAAATATGTACGCTTGTGTTGACATTTCATTGACTCCAAATGTGTTAGAACACGTTCATCTCACAGACGAGTTCGTTCAGAATCAGCTTTATCACAAATCAACAGACTCCATGTTGTTCACTTCTCATACATTCCCGTTGCGCTGTTTTCTCATTCCATCTCTGCTCAGTGCATTTGTCCGTAGAAGCTCGGTGTCCATGCACTTCAATGGGACTGAGTGGAACAGTTTTTTTCATTGACTCAAAACTGGACGGTAATTGGATAAACGCCACGATGTTGTCCCGCCCCCAGATACTCGGCGTCTCTGGGGGTGAATGGAGCTGTGGGCGGAGCTCGGCCGGGCTGGACGCTGAGCTTCCATGTGCTGATTGGAGGATCGGTCGAAAGGCTGAATCCCGTTTGATTGACAGCTATTTTGAGATCTACTCCTTCACTGACACAGTTCAGTTTAACCCTCCGGTATCCGGGTGCGCCTTTTAGGCACACTTCACACTTCATTTTAAAAAACTTCATATTATTTTTCACAATTTAAATAAGGTTAGAAATCAAAAATTGTTCAGTTTTGCATGATCTTTAAAATTCTGGCCACCAACTAAAATGCGCACATTGTAAACAAAAGAAAATTACCAGACTAGCATCTGTCTGCCAAGTGTGCCTAAAACGCACTATTTCTTCCATTTGATATGTATGATTAGGGCTGAGCTTGGTTTATAAAAATAAAATCAAATTAGAGCAGAAAAATAAATCAATATACAATAATTAATAGTTTGATTTATAGGTGTGCATTTTACGCACACTTGGTGACACGTTAGTATTTTTTATTATTTGACCTAGCGGCAAAAATAATAATGCAGATTAACTGATGTTGGAGTTAATCATTGACATATGCCAGGATGAAAAAATCAAATGATATGTGATCCACTTTTTATGTAGTATATCAAAAATATATATATTTTTTGTGTTTTTTGCATCCAAAAAAATGGTTTGTTTACATTACAAACACGGCATTTAAAGGGTTAAAAATGTGACAATTATTGAGTATTTCATATTTTTATTTATGGCTCTAGTTGATGAAATAGAAAAAAAGTGTAAAAGAATTAAAAACAAACTGAATAAAATTTTTTTTGACATTATTCCACTAGTGTGCCAAAAAGGCACACTTGGTGCTTAGTAAGGGCCTTGGTGGGCGGGATACGTGGAGGGTTAATACCGTCACACACTCTGCTGTGAAATCGAGAGAGAAACCACTACGAAATTACTTGTTCATTTCTTGCACTGTAAATACACAAATATACAAATCACAAGGAACGGAGGGCCGCATTTATGTTTAAATAACTTGACAATTTTTTTGATGTAAGCCGACAATGAGCTTCCCCCCTTTGAAAGACAAGCAGCCGCCACTGTAACACACCAATTAAAAGTGACTTTCAGAGTGTATATTTACACCGTGTAAAATAGCACGCCATTAGCGCAATTAGTGGCTAGCGCGATTTGTGGTTCAGGTTAGCGTTAGGTTTAGGGTTAGCAATTAGCATGATTAGTGGCTACCGCATTGACATGCCATCACATGGCGTTAAATAACACATGAAAGGATGAAAATGCGTACATATAGCACGCCAAATGCAATAAACCGGCGTCACTTACAATGTGATTTCATAAGGTTAGTCTGACGATAAAAAAAAGGTCCTAAGGTGGGGGTAATTGGACTAAAACCTAACGCACAAAATTCATTAATCCTTTAACAATGGTAATCTCACCTACGCTACATTTTGCACTTTACAGCGCTCAAATAACTGTAACTCCAGAACAGTTCGCGCAACGGAATCAGTTTTTGGACCACAGTGGGAGGAGCAGGACTCGTAATGTAAAGAGCAAGCCGTATGTTTAACACCCCTGATCTTAGGCTACATTCAGACTGCAGCAAATGTGGTCCAAATCCGATTTTTTTTTTTGCCCATATGTGACCTGTATCCGATCTTTTAAAGACAGTTTGAACAGCACAAATCCGACCAAGACCACTTTCATATATGGTCCTAAATCCAATACATATCTGGTATTTTGCAATGCGACTTCAGTCTGAACGGACAGGTCACATTTATCCGACCTTTACGTCATTAAAATGCGATAAACGTCACAATTCTGCATCCCAGGAGGAGAAGCGGAGGGAAAAACCATATTTACTTCCATGAACACAGTGTGTGTCTGCGTGGTCACGTATTACATCAGGACCTCTTTTGCTCATGTGGGTCACTTCAGTTCATACTCAAAACTGACAGAAGTCGCATTTAACCCATAAAGACCCGAACCTCCACTAGCGACCAAAAGCATCTACTGACCTAAACTGTTTTATACCTGTTGATCCATTAATCCTAACAATACATGTAAATAATTAGTGTAAAATATAGTTTCTCGTATTTTCATGGTCATCAGATATGACCTATTTGGATGTCCAGAGGCTCTGTAGTTACCATGGAAACACCGTCATCTTCTACAACATTGATTCACCAGTAAAACCCATGGAGCTGGATCAATGACAGTGGATGGACACACTGGGTTTATGTTCAGTTAATGAGAGATTTGCTGAAAAAGTCACTTTTTCTTCAGTTTTTGATAATAATCCTACAAAGTAATCTCATTATGATGATTAAAGTGCATGATCTGTAAATAAAATATTATAAAATACCTGACTTTCGCAGAAAAAACACATAATATAAAGGATAATATTATGATATACGGTTATAAAACACTTAACCCATAAAGACCCAAACACCCACTGGTGACACAAACCATCAACAGATATAAACCGTCTAACACCTGTTGATCCATTAAACCTATCAATACATGTAAATAATTGGTGTAAAATACAGTTATTCGTCTTTTCATGGTTATCAGATATGACCCATTTGGACGTTCAGAGGCTCCGTAGTTACCGTGGAAACACCGTCATCCTTTACAACATTGATTCACCAGTAAAACCCATGGAGCTGGATCAATGACAGTGGATGGACATGCATGTTTTTACAGTCAATTAGTAATATCTTTGCTGAAAAAGTCACTTTTTCTACATTTTTTCCCTGTTTTAATATAATTAACTTTGAATTTACTCTGAGAGTTCATGAACATCTACAGTCTACTCTCGTTATACCGCCAACTTCTGTTCACGGCCAAATTGGCGGTATAGCGAAAATGGCGTTACAACGGGTTGCGTCCATAATGCGCATGTCTTTACTATATGATGTCTATGCTGCCTCCGTTAACCCGTTCTAATCGCGTTTCTAAATAAATCTTGATTCTGTTATGTTGTAAGGGATCATTTAAAGTGAGGAAACATTTTAAGCATTATTATACCGTGTCGGGAAATGACACCCCATCATCTTGAGGCTTTGGCTTAATCCCACGTCCTCTTCCCGACATCCTGACCTACTGAGTGTTCTGCGATAAATGAACGGTGGCCGTTCCGTAGACCTGCTCGTAGCTTGTCGCGATCAGCGTCTGGCGCGTTTGTTTCAGTGCATTGTTAAAATTTATGTGTACTTGATGGCAATCACGCTGGCGGTATAACGGTCGGGAAATCAATGGTATAAGTGTTGTTTGCGCGTGGAATTGGGCTGGCGGATGGCGATAGGCGGAAATGGCGGTAGCTAATGGAATAATGCATTGGGGATTTTTGCGCGATGGTTTTGGTCGGCGGTGAGCGAAAATGGCGGTATAACGAGATTAGACTGTATATGATCTGTGAATTAAATATACAAAAATACACTATTTACAGCAAAAAAATGCAAAATATAAAGGATAATATTATGAAAAAAATTCATGATAAATCACTTAAGAAAGGTAGAAATAGAGAAAAACTCATTTGGAAACTGCCACAAAAGTCGCAGTGGGTCTTTATGGGTTAAGGTTAAATATGGACAAAAATTCATTTGGGAACTTTCTCAAAAGTCACACTGGGTCTTTCTGGGTTAATGTATAATATGAGCGATCGGATTTCGCCAAAACAATCCGAATCATGCATTAAGATCTGCTGTCTGAATGTAGCCAAAGAGAAACGTAGTCGGATATGAAAGAACAGGAAGAAGGCATGGAATCGTACAGGCCGGTGCTGTTTCTGGGCCCCTTGTTTCTTTCTCTCGAACAGCAGACGTCATCTGAAATTTGGCATCTGGTTCACATCACGCTCAACATTTGTCTGTGCACCATATACAGCTATGGGAGAAGAGATCATGTCTGTGGTATGCGCTTCCTCTTGTGCACGTGTTCGTAACAAATCCACTGGGGGTCAAACAACGGTGATGGTCACAAAAAGGTAAAAAAAAAAAAAAAAACCGTGTAAGTCTGACTTAACAGAAAACCCTCCAAATCCCTCTGTAGATAAAAACACAATGTGCGACTGCGGTAAATTTAATTCGGTTTGACAGCAGGTCGTTTAAAGAGCTGTTATTCCCACCACTTTATACGACTTTCAGGGTATAACGGTAATCTTACACATGGTCGGCCCGGGGTGGGGAAATTACATCCACATAAAACAAAGGGCTGTGCAACAAAAAAAAAAAAAAAAAAAAAGTTAAAATCAGCGCACACACACACTTAGTGTTACAGGAACCAGTGAAAAGGAACTCCACCCAGGCCTGCTTCTATCTGGGCTTTCGTTCTCACTTCTTTGCTGTAATCGCCGGGCCATCACCCTCTGGGTCTCCCCCTCTCCCCCTCTGAACACAAAGGCAGGAAGGAAGCTCCGACGTCCAGAGAACAGAGAACGCTGGTGGACGGAGCAGGTCGGCCAAAGGAAGCCGACGGGGATGTGACCGAAGGAGCGCAGGACACCCAAGAGTCACTTTGTAATGTGTTACAAAAGTAATGCATTACAGTTACAGATTACTTTTAGTGTAAGTTTGTGTTTTGCTGTACAAATTTCAAATATATTACGGATAAACTATTAAACAAGTAACAGGTTACAAAAGTAATGCATTACAGTTACAGATTACTTTTAGTGTAAGTTTGTGTTTTGCTGTACAAATTTCAAATATATTACGGATAAACTATTAAACAAGTAACAGGTTACAAAAGTAATGCATTACAGTAACAGATTACTTTTAGTGTAAGGCATTATTAATCAATCTTCAGTCATATTTTACTCGGTACATGTTCAATAGCACTTGCGTTAGATCACACTTTTCGCCAAAAAAAACTGATATATTTGTAATATTTAGTGAGAACCGTTTGTGTTTTGCTGTACACATGTCAAATATATTACGGATAAACTATTAAAACTAAACCATCAGTGTTGGGAGTAACAGGTTACAAAAGTAATGCATTACAGTAACAGATTACTTTTAGTGCAAGTTTGTGTTTTGCTGTACACATGTCAAATATATTATGGATAAACTATTAAAACTAAACCATCAGTGTTGGGAGTAACAGGTTACAAAAGTAATGCATTACAGTAACAAATTACTTTTAGTGCAAGTTTGTGTTTTGCTGTACAAATTTCAAATATATTACGGATAAACTATTAAACAAGTAACAGGTTACAAAAGTAATGCATTACAGTTACAGATTACTTTTAGTGTAAGTTTGTGTTTTGCTGTACAAATTTCAAATATATTACGAATAAACTATTAAACAAGTAACAGGTTACAAAAGTAATGCATTACAGTAACAGATTACTTTTTGCTGTAATGCAGTAGTGTAAGGTATTACTGATCAATCTTCAGTCATATTTTACTCGGTACATGTCCAATAGCACTTGCGTTACAACACACTTTTCGCCAAAAAAACATTGATATATGATATAACTGATATATTTGTAATATTTAGTAAGAACCGTTTATGTTTTGCTGTACAAATTTCAAATATATTATGGATAAACTATTAAAACTAAACCATCAGTGTTGGGAGTAACAGGTTACAAAAGTAATGCATTACAGTAACAGATTACTTTTAGTGTAAGGCATTATTAATCAATCTTCAGTCATATTTTACTCGGTACATGTTCAATAGCACTTGCGTTAGATCACACTTTTCGCCAAAAAAACCTGATATATTTGTAATATTTAGTGAGAACCGTTTGTGTTTTGCTGTACACATGTCAAATATATTACGGATAAACTATTAAAACTAAACCATCAGTGTTGGGAGTAACAGGTTACAAAAGTAATGCATTACAGTAACAAATTACTTTTAGTGCAAGTTTGTGTTTTGCTGTACAAATTTCAAATATATTATGGATAAACTATTAAAGCTAAACAAGTAACAGGTTACAAAAGTAATGCATTACAGTAACAGATTACTTTTAGTGTCAGTTTGTGTTTTGCTGTACAAATTTCAAATATATTACGGATAAACTATTAAAACTAAACAAGTATCAGGTTACAAAAGTAATGCATTACAGTTACAGATTACTTTTAGTGTAAGTTTGTGTTTTGCTGTACAAATTTCAAATATATTACGGATAAACTATTAAACAAGTAACAGGTTACAAAAGTAATGCATTACAGTTACAGATTACTTTTAGTGTAAGTTTGTGTTTTGCTGTACAAATTTCAAATATATTACGGATAAACTATTAAACAAGTAACAGGTTACAAAAGTAATGCATTACAGTAACAGATTACTTTTAGTGTAAGGCATTATTAATCAATCTTCAGTCATATTTTACTCGGTACATGTTCAATAGCACTTGCGTTAGATCACACTTTTCGCCAAAAAAAACTGATATATTTGTAATATTTAGTGAGAACCGTTTGTGTTTTGCTGTACACATGTCAAATATATTACGGATAAACTATTAAAACTAAACCATCAGTGTTGGGAGTAACAGGTTACAAAAGTAATGCATTACAGTAACAGATTACTTTTAGTGTCAGTTTGTGTTTTGCTGTACAAATTTCAAATATATTATGGATAAACTATTAAAGCTAAACAAGTAACAGGTTACAAAAGTAATGCATTACAGTAACAGATAACTTTTAGTGTAAGTTTGTGTTTTGCTGTACAAATTTCAAATATATTACGGATAAACTATTAAAACTAAACAAGTAACAGGTTACAAAAGTAATGCATTACAGTAACAGATTACTTTTTGCTGTAATGCAGTAGTGTAAGGTATTACTGATCAATCTTCAGTCATATTTTACTCGGTACATGTTCAATAGCACTTGCGTTACAACACACTTTTCGCCAAAAAAACATTGATATATGACATAACTGATATATTTGTAATATTTAGTGAGAACCGTTTATGTTTTGCTGTACAAATTTCAAATATATTATGGATAAACTATTAAAACTAAACAAGTAACAGGTTACAAAAGTAATGCATTACAGTAACAGATTACTTTTAGTGTAAGTTTGTGTCTTGCTGTACAAATTTCAAATATATTACGGATAAACAATTAAAACTAAACCATCAGTGTTGGGAGTAACAGGTTACAAAAGTAATGCATTACAGTAACAGATTACTTTTAGTGCAAGTTTGTGTTTTGCTGTACAAATTTCAAATATATTACGGATAAACTATTAAAACTAAACAAGTATCAGGTTACAAAAGTAATGCATTACAGTAACAGATTACTTTTAGTCTAAGTTTGTGTTTTGCTGTACACATTTCAAATATATTATGGATAAACTATTAAAACTAAACCATCAGTATTGGGAGTAACAGGTTACAAAAGTAATGCATTACAGTAACAGATTACTTTTTGCTGTAACGCAGTAGTGTAAGGTATTACTGATCAATTTTCAGTCATATTTTACTTGGTACATGTTCAATAGCGCTTGCCTTACAACACACTTTTTGCCCACAATTTAATTGCTCAAATTAAACCCCCCCCAAAAAAAAAAACCCAAAAAAACCAAAAAAAAAAACCCAGCAAGACTGTGAGACCTTCAGGAATCAAAAATGCGACAGCAAAGTTCTATTTACAAGCTATTTTTGTTGTTATCATTATATTTGTCCAAACAAATGTACCTTTAGTTGGACCAGGCATTAAAATGAACAAGAAAATGAAGAAAAAAAAGGTGGTCTAATAAATTTTACAGTTTAAGAACAGTTTAAGAAAATATCTGATTTTCACTGCAAAAAATGTAAAATACAGAGGATTTGATTTGATTTTATAATAAATGCTGATAAATCACTTAAGAAAAGTTAAATATAGAGAAAAAATAATATTTTGGAACTACCGCCAAAGATCTTGAAATTGTACCAGGCATTAAAACGAACAAGAAAATGAACAAAAAAAAGGTGGTCTAATACATTTTTCCACAACAGTTTAAGAAAATATCTGATTTTCACTGCAAAAAATGTAAAACTACAGAGGATAATTTTACAATAAATGGTGATAAATCACTTAAGAAAAGTTAAATATAGAGAAAAAATATTTCGTAACCACCACCAAAGACCTTGAAATTGTACCAGGCATTAAAACGAACAAGAAAATGAAGGAAAAAAAAGGTGGTCTAATAAATTTTTCCACAACAGTTTAAAAAAATATTTGATTTTCACTGCAAAAAATGTAAAATACAGAGGATTTGATTTCATAATAAATGCTGATAAATCACTTCAGAAAAGTTAACTATAGAGAAAAAATAATATTTTGGAACTACCGCCAAAGACCTTGAAATTGTACCAGGCATTAAAATGAACAAGAAAATGAAGAAAAAAAAAGGTGGTCTAATAAATTTTTCCACAACAGTTTAAAAAAATATTTGATTTTCACTGCAAAAAATGTAAAATACAGAGGATTTGATTTGATTTCATAATAAATGGTGATAAATCACTTCAGAAAAGTTAACTATAGAGAAAAAATAATATTTTGGAACTACCGCCAAAGACCTTGAAATTGTACCAGGCATTAAAACGAACAAGAAAATGAAGAAAAAAAAGGTGGCCTAATAAATTTTACCACAACTGTTTAAAAAAGTATCTGATTTTCACTGCAAAAAATATAAAAATACAGAGGATAATTTTACAATAAATGGTGATAAATCACTTAAGAAAAGTTAAATATAGAGAAAAAATAATATTTCGTAACCACCGCCAAGGACCTTGAAATTGTACCAGGCATTAAAACGAACAAGAAAATAAAGAAAAAAAAGGTGGTCTAAAAAATTTTTCCACAATAGTTTAAAAAAGGATCTGATTTTCACTGCAAAAAATGTAAAAATACAGAGGATAATTTCATAATAAATGGTGATAAATCACTTAGGAAAAGTTAAATATAGAGAATAAATAATATTTCGTAACCACCGCCAAGGACCTTGAAATTGTACCAGGCATTAAAACGAACAAGAAAATGAAGAAAAAAAAGGTGGTCTAATAAATTTTTCCACTGCTGTTTAAGAAAATATTTGATTTTCACTGCAAATATGTAAAATACAGAGGATAATTTTACAATAAATGATGATAAATCACTTAAGAAAAGTTAAATACAGAGAAAAAAATAATATTTCGTAACCACCGCCAAAGACCTTGAAATTGTACCAGGCATTAAAATGAACAAGAAAATGAAGGAAAAAAAAGGTGGTCTAAAAAATTTTTCCACAATAGTTTAAAAAAGTATCTGATTTTCACTGCAAAAAATGTAAAAATACAGAGGATAATTTCATAATAAATGGTGATAAATCACTTAGGAAAAGTTAAATATAGAGAATAAATAATATTTCGTAACCACCGCCAAGGACCTTGAAATTGTACCAGGCATTAAAACGAACAAGAAAATAAAGAAAAAAAAGGTGGTCTAAAAAATTTTTCCACAATAGTTTAAAAAAGTATCTGATTTTCACTGCAAAAAATGTAAAAATACAGAGGATAATTTCATAATAAATGGTGATAAATCACTTAGGAAAAGTTAAATATAGAGAATAAATAATATTTCGTAACCACCGCCAAGGACCTTGAAATTGTACCAGGCATTAAAACGAACAAGAAAATGAAGAAAAAAAAAGGTGGTCTAATAAATTTTTCCACAACAGTTTAAAAAAATATTTGATTTTCACTGCAAAAAATGTAAAATACAGAGGATTTGATTTGATTTCATAATAAATGGTGATAAATCACTTCAGAAAAGTTAACTATAGAGAAAAAATAATATTTTGGAACTACCGCCAAAGACCTTGAAATTGTACCAGGCATTAAAACGAACAAGAAAATGAAGAAAAAAAAGGTGGCCTAATAAATTTTACCACAACTGTTTAAAAAAGTATCTGATTTTCACTGCAAAAAATATAAAAATACAGAGGATAATTTTACAATAAATGGTGATAAATCACTTAAGAAAAGTTAAATATAGAGAAAAAATAATATTTCGTAACCACCGCCAAGGACCTTGAAATTGTACCAGGCATTAAAACGAACAAGAAAATAAAGAAAAAAAAGGTGGTCTAAAAAATTTTTCCACAATAGTTTAAAAAAGGATCTGATTTTCACTGCAAAAAATGTAAAAATACAGAGGATAATTTCATAATAAATGGTGATAAATCACTTAGGAAAAGTTAAATATAGAGAATAAATAATATTTCGTAACCACCGCCAAGGACCTTGAAATTGTACCAGGCATTAAAACGAACAAGAAAATGAAGAAAAAAAAGGTGGTCTAATAAATTTTTCCACTGCTGTTTAAGAAAATATTTGATTTTCACTGCAAATATGTAAAATACAGAGGATAATTTTACAATAAATGATGATAAATCACTTAAGAAAAGTTAAATACAGAGAAAAAAATAATATTTCGTAACCACCGCCAAAGACCTTGAAATTGTACCAGGCATTAAAATGAACAAGAAAATGAAGGAAAAAAAAGGTGGTCTAAAAAATTTTTCCACAATAGTTTAAAAAAGTATCTGATTTTCACTGCAAAAAATGTAAAAATACAGAGGATAATTTCATAATAAATGGTGATAAATCACTTAGGAAAAGTTAAATATAGAGAATAAATAATATTTCGTAACCACCGCCAAGGACCTTGAAATTGTACCAGGCATTAAAACGAACAAGAAAATAAAGAAAAAAAAGGTGGTCTAAAAAATTTTTCCACAATAGTTTAAAAAAGTATCTGATTTTCACTGCAAAAAATGTAAAAATACAGAGGATAATTTCATAATAAATGGTGATAAATCACTTAGGAAAAGTTAAATATAGAGAATAAATAATATTTCGTAACCACCGCCAAGGACCTTGAAATTGTACCAGGCATTAAAACGAACAAGAAAATAAAGAAAAAAAAGGTGGTCTAAAAAATTTTTCCACAATAGTTTAAAAAAGTATCTGATTTTCACTGCAAAAAATGTAAAAATACAGAGGATAATTTCATAATAAATGGTGATAAATCACTTAGGAAAAGTTAAATACAGAGAAAAAAATAATATTTCGTAACCACCGCCAAAGACCTTGAAATTGTACCAGGCATTAAAATGAACAAGAAAATGAAGGAAAAAAAAGGTGGTCTAAAAAATTTTTCCACAATAGTTTAAAAAAGTATCTGATTTTCACTGCAAAAAATGTAAAAATACAGAGGATAATTTCATAATAAATGGTGATAAATCACTTAGGAAAAGTTAAATATAGAGAATAAATAATATTTCGTAACCACCGCCAAGGACCTTGAAATTGTACCAGGCATTAAAACGAACAAGAAAATGAAGAAAAAAAAGGTGGTCTAATAAATTTTTCCACAACAGTTTAAAAAAATATTTGATTTTCACTGCAAAAAATGTAAAATACAGAGGATTTGATTTGATTTCATAATAAATGCTGATAAATCACTTCAGAAAAGTTAACTATAGAGAAAAAATAATATTTTGGAACTACCGCCAAGGACCTTGAAATTGTACCAGGCATTAAAACGAACAAGAAAATGAAGAAAAAAAAGGTGGCCTAATAAATTTTACCACAACTGTTTAAAAAAGTATCTGATTTTCACTGCAAAAAATATAAAAATACAGAGGATAATTTTACAATAAATGGTGATAAATCACTTAAGAAAAGTTAAATATAGAGAAAAAATAATATTTCGTAACCACCGCCAAAGACCTTGAAATTGTACCAGGCATTAAAACGAACAAGAAAATAAAGAAAAAAAAGGTGGTCTAAAAAATTTTTCCACAATAGTTTAAAAAAGTATCTGATTTTCACTGCAAAAAATGTAAAAATACAGAGGATAATTTCATAATAAATGGTGATAAATCACTTAGGAAAAGTTAAATATAGAGAATAAATAATATTTCGTAACCACCGCCAAGGACCTTGAAATTGTACCAGGCATTAAAACGAACAAGAAAATGAAGAAAAAAAAGGTGGTCTAATAAATTTTTCCACTGCTGTTTAAGAAAATATTTGATTTTCACTGCAAATATGTAAAATACAGAGGATAATTTTACAATAAATGATGATAAATCACTTAAGAAAAGTTAAATACAGAGAAAAAAATGATATTTCGTAACCACCGCCAAGGACCTTGAAATTGTACCAGGCATTAAAACGGACAAGAAAATGAAGAAAAAAAAAGGTGGTCTAATACATTTTTCCACTACTGTTTAAGAAAATATCTGATTTTCACTGCAAAAAATGTAAAACTATAGAGGATAATTTTATAATAAATGGTGATAAATCACTTAAGAAAAGTTAAATATAGAGAAAAAATAATATTTTGGAACTACCGCCAAAGACCTTGAAATTGTACCAGGCATTAAAATGAACAAGAAAATGAAGAAAAAAAAAGGTGGTCTAATAAATTTTTCCACAACAGTTTAAAAAAATATTTGATTTTCACTGCAAAAAATGTAAAATACAGAGGATTTGATTTGATTTCATAATAAATGCTGATAAATCACTTCAGAAAAGTTAACTATAGAGAAAAAATAATATTTTGGAACTACCGCCAAAGACCTTGAAATTGTACCAGGCATTAAAACGAACAAGAAAATGAAGAAAAAAAAGGTGGCCTAATAAATTTTACCACAACTGTTTAAAAAAGTATCTGATTTTCACTGCAAAAAATATAAAAATACAGAGGATAATTTTACAATAAATGGTGATAAATCACTTAAGAAAAGTTAAATATAGAGAAAAAATAATATTTCGTAACCACCGCCAAAGACCTTGAAATTGTACCAGGCATTAAAATGAACAAGAAAATAAAGAAAAAAAAGGTGGTCTAAAAAATTTTTCCACAATAGTTTAAAAAAGTATCTGATTTTCACTGCAAAAAATGTAAAAATACAGAGGATAATTTCATAATAAATGGTGATAAATCACTTAGGAAAAGTTAAATATAGAGAAAAAATAATATTTCGTAACCACCGCCAAGGACCTTGAAATTGTACCAGGCATTAAAATGAACAAGAAAATGAAGCAAACAAAGGGCGGTCTAATAATTTTTTCCACGACTGAACATCCATCTTCATACACTCATTGCTGAAGTCATTTTTCCCGCTGAGGGGCTGACCTCCCTGACCCCTCTGACCTCTCTGACCCCTCCCATGGATGAGGCCGCTGACCTTCCGTGCAGTCCTCACCTGCGAGGCCTATCGATCACCTGAGCTGCATCTGGACGTGCATGCCATTTACCTTCACCTCTCCATCTTCGCCTACGTTCGTGCAGACAGTCTAAGTGTGATTCATGATTTTGCTTGAATACACGTGCGCGCTGATGCAATCCAGAAGCAAACTGCTCTGCACACTGTTCTGACATGCAACAGACACACATTTCAAACCCAGGCCTATTTCTTAGTCCCATGTTTTCTCTGGTCACATGTAACACCGATAAACAGAGGAGGGGAAAAAAATGAAGAAAAAAAAAAAAAAAACATACTTTCTGTCTGTCTCCGGAGTGGACACCTCACTGCTGAAGCCTAACGACTCCTGTAGACAGGCAGAGAAAAAGACGTCAAAATGAGTCACCGGTTAAAGCCAACGCGTAAAAATGACGTTAAAAAAAAAGAGTCGAGTAACAAGTGCTATTTTTAAAATGTGTCTGGTTACCTGAATCTCAGAACGGAGCTGCAGGGAGGTGGTGCTTGGGTCTTGTTTCTCCTGAAAAAAAATGAGAAGAAGGTGTCAGGAGGTGCCATTTAATAAGACAGAAACATGAAGAACCCAACAAGCCAGTAAAGCAGGATCTGAATATGGAGAAGGAAGGAGCGTTTAAACCATAAAGACCCAAAAAACCACCAGCGACCAGAACCATCTACTGATCTGAACCGGTTCATACCTGTTATCCACTATTCCTATTAATACATGTGAATAATTGGTGTAAAATACAGTTTTTCATCTTTTTATGGTCATCAGATATGACCCACTTGGACAAGGGCTGAAAGATATATCGTTATCGTATCGATATCTAGATATGAACATTCAAGATATTAATATCGAAAAAGCAACGATATAAACCATATACACTGAACAAAAATATAAATGCCCCACTTTTGTTTTTGCTCCCATTTTTCATGAGCTGAACTCAAAGATCTAAAACTTTTTCTACGAACACAAAAGGCCTATTTCTCTCAAATATTGTTCATAAATTTGTCTAAATCTGTGTTAGTGAGCACTTCTCCTTTGTCCTTTGCTGAGATAATCCATCCACCTCACAGGTGTGGCATATCAAGATGCTGATTAGACAGCAGGATTATTGCACAGGTGTGACTTAGGCTGGCCACAATAAAAGGCCACTCTAAAATCTGCACTTTTACTGTATTGGGTGGTCCAGGGGGGTCAGAAAACCAGTCAGTATTTGGTGTGACCACCATTTTCCTCGCACAGTCTTCTTCATGAATTCTCTGAAACAGCTTTGGTGATGGCTTATGGTAGAGAAATGAACATTCAACTCACAGGCAAAAGCTCTGGTGGAGATTCCTGAAGTCAGCATGCCGATTTCATATTCCCTCAAAACTTGTGACATCTGTGGTATTGTGCTGTGTGATAAAACTGCACATTTTGGAGTGGCCTTTTATTGTGGCCAGCCTAAGGCACACCTGTGCAAAAATCCTGCTGTCTAATCAGCATCTTGATATGCCACACCTGTGAGGTGGATGGATTATCTCAGCAAAGGAGAAGTGTTCACTAACACAAATTTAGACAGATTTATGAACAATATTTGAGAAATAAACCTTGTGTGTACACAGAAAAGTTTTAGATCTTTGAGTTCAGCTCATGACAAATGGGAGCAAAAACAAAAGTGGTGCGTTTATATTTTTGTTCAGTGTAGATTTCCCCCGCTCTCGCCCTGCACATACAGCTCTGGAAGTCACAACAAATTTCATTTATTCGTACTTTATGTTAATGTTGATGACTGGCAGTGAGTTCTTATTAATAAAACTGCACTTTCCACATTCTTTTGTATTATGATGTTTGTATTTTTCTGAAAAATGCTTGGTTTTCACCGAACCCGTAGTCGTATCGTATCGATACTGAGATTTCTGGCATGAATATTGAGATATGAAATTTAGTCCATATCATTCAGCCCTAATTTGGACATTCAGAGGCTCCGCAGTTACTGTGGAAACACCATCATCTGGTGTCAAACATGCGGCCCGGAGGCCAAAGCAGGCCCGCCAAAGGTTCCAATCCGGCCTGCGGGACAAATTTGCAAAGTGTAAGTTAGGGCAAAAAAAAAAAGGTTAAATATAAAGAAAAATTAATTTGGTTTGTTTGTTTATTTCGAATTTGCATTAAAAACCAAACAACAGACGGATAATATAAAAGAGAGTCCAACATTTGAAAAGGAGCAGGATGATGTTTAATTTATAACCCCCCCCCCCCCCCCCCCCCCCCCAATCTTACCCCATCCTTCAGCCTACCCTAAATTCCGACACAAAACACAAAATTGCTGAACACATCAAAGATAGATCGTCCATTTCACATTAACTTTGGTTGAACTGACACAAATGTAGCGCTGGGTTTTTATGGGTTAACGCTGCCCTCATGTAGGCGAGGCCTTCTTAGGTTCATGTAGACACACCTGCATAGAAGTCAAAACAAACACAAGCACGTGTGTGCATCGCCGAACGCCCAAAGACGTGACAGCGAGACGACTGAACAAGCCAAGTCCTGCCTCAGGCGTCCAAACCTGCACTACCTGTTCCTGGAGTTTTGTGGTTTTTTTACATGTATATTTATTACAGGGTGGTGCTGTGGTTCAGTGATGTGTTGGCTTTCAAAGTCAAACTAGACCAGACAAAAGGAGCACACATACGTAAGCGCTCAGTGAATTACACCGTTTGATGACAATGATAATGATAGGCTCCTCCCCCAAAATCCAGACAATACCAGACTTACGTGTTAAATACCAAAACTAGAATTACAGCCTCGCAGTTCTGATGGAGTACACCTCCAAAAAAGGAAAATCTGAGCTCACAACCACGTCTACCAACACTCTGATATGAGTAGATGGAGAATTTAATGAACAGGGTTAAATGTACTGAAATAAAGGACATGTTACAGCTGAAAAAGTAAAAAAAATAAAATAAAATGAATACTGATTTAGTAGCAGTATAATAGTAGTAGTAGTAGTAGTAGTAGTATAGTAGTAATATCAGTAGTAGTAGTGGTAAGTGATTAGTAGTATAATAGTAGTGTAATTAGTAGTATAATAGTAGTATAGTAGTAATATCAGTAGTAGTAGTAGTAGTAGTATAGTAGTAATATCAGTAGTAGTAGTAGTAGTAGTATTATAGTAGTAATATCAGTAGTAGTAGTAGTAGTAGTATAGTAGTAATATCAGTAGTAGTAGTGGTAAGTGATTAGTAGTATAATAGTAGTGTAATTAGTAGTATAGTAGTAGTAGTAGTATAGTAGTAGTAGTAGTAGTAGTAGTAGTAGAAGTAGTAGTATAACAGTAGTAGTATTAGAATAGTGGTAGAAGTAGTATAATAGTAGAAGTATAGTAGTAGTAGTATTAGTAGAACTAGTAATAGTGTGATTAGTAGAATAATAGTAGTGTAATTAGTAGTATAATAGTAGTAGTAGTAATAGTAGTATAACAGTAGAAGTATTAGAATAGTAGTAGAAGTAGTATAATTGTAGAAGTATGGTAGTAGTAGTAGTAGTAGTAGTAGTAGTAGTAGTAGTACTAGTAATAGCGTGATTAGTAGAATAATAGTAGTGTAATTAGTAGTATAATAATAGTAGTAGTAGTAGTATAACAGTAGTAGTGTTAGCAGTAGAAGTAGTATAACAGTAGCAGTAGTAGTAGTACGAGTAATAGTGTGATTAGTAGAATAATAGTAGTAGTATAATATTAGTATGATAGCAGCAGCAGTAGTGTAGTAGTAGTAGTAGTAGTAGTAGTAGTAGTAGTAGTAGCAGTAGTAGTAGTAGTACTGGTAGTAGTCATGGTAGTAGAGTAGTAGTAGTATAATAATAGTAGTATTAGTAGTAGTTCATAGTAGCTGTGTAGTAGTAGTAGTAATATAGCAGTAGCAGTAGTAGTATTAGTAGTTCATAGTATAATAATAATAATAATAATAATAATAATAATAATAATAATAATAATAATAATAATAGTAGTAGTAGTAGTAGTATAGTAGTAGTAGTAGTAGTAGTAGTAGTAGTATAACAGTAGCAGTAGTATAATAGTAGTAGTATTATAGCAGTAGTAGTATAACAGTAGTAGTAGTATTATAGTAGTAGTAGTATAACAGTAGTAGTAATAGTAGTAGTAGTACTATTAGTAGTAGTAGTACTCCAGTAGTTGTGTGAGCTGGCCTTTGCTTACATTTGAGGAAGTGCAGACATGTTGATGTCATGGCATTAGAAAAGTCTGAGAAAAAAAAAAACTTCACCCAAGACAAGTTCTCATTTCTTCTTTCATTTCAAGTACTTTAGCAGAAACACCTCATATGCACACCACACAGTCTTTTACATCTACCACTGAAAACGTACATGCTCGTATTTGGACGTCCTCCTCCGGCTGCTGTTGTTTACTGTTTGTCTGACACCCCCCCGTCTGGACCAAACCTGCCTTCCAACTCACGTCCTTCCAACAGTCCTCCAAATGGAATGTTTTCTCTGTCAAAACTCAAGCATACTGCCCAGTTTTTTCTAGGAAAGGCTTTTCATTCGGCTGCCAAGAGAAAGCAGCATTTTCATTTTCTGTTTTTTCTTTTTCCTGATGATTGACATGTGATAAAGGGGCAGGGGTCAGCGCTCTTAAAGGGCTGCCAGGTCATCACCCACTTCCTCCAATAATTAAAAAGCGGAGTGGATCTGGAGTTCCCCCAATGGATGAGGAAAAGGAAATTAGTTCATTTGGAGAAATGTGCATGTGCATCTCCACACCCAGTCAGAGGAAGCTGACTCTGATCAGTCATACCACCTACTCCGACTTCCATTCCATTTAAGTAAGTAAGTAAATTTTATTTATAGAGCACTTTTCACAGACAGAGTCACAAAGTGCTTTATCAATTCAAATCAGAATCAAATTAAGTTTACAGAGACCCAACAGAATCCTTCAGGAGCAAACACTTGTGATTTAACCCTTTATAGGACACGCATTGAAATACTCTGAAATTCAACAGTTCAACCTTCGTGTGTTATTGGAGGACAGAACAAGACTACTACTTCTGGGAAAATTTTCAAAGTTATTTAGTATCGTAGAAAATCAAGCTCAGAGAAGTTACCATATTTGGTTCCTAGTACAATAGTAGAAATAGTAGTGGTTTAATAGTAGTAGTAGTAGGAGTATATACATTTCTTTTAACCATTTGTAGGACACTCATTGAAATACTCTGAAATTCAACATTTCCGCCTTAGTGTGTTATTGGAGGACATAACAACAATTGATTACTTCAGTGAAATTTGAAAATATATATACATTATGTGGAAAATCGAGGTCAGTGAAGTTACCGTATTTGGTTCCTTAACCGCAGATGGCAAAACATTTTTAAAATTCAAGAATTAAATATAAATATTTATTACTTTTGTAAAATTTGTCAAAATGTTTTATTGTCACATAGAAAATCAAGGTCAATGAAGTTACCGTATTTGGTTCCTTGACCGCAGGTGGCAAAACATTTTTAAAAATTCAAGATTATAAATATTTATTACTTTTGTAAAATTTGTCAAAATTTTTTGTCACATAGAAAATCAAGGTCAATGAAGTTACCGTATTTGGTTCCTTGCCTTGAGGTTCATTTAGCATAATAGTGGTAATAGTAGTAGTATAGTAGTAGCAGCATAATAATAATAATAATAATAATAATAATAATAATAATAATAATAATAATAATAATAATAATAATAATAATAATGATGATGATGATGATGATGATGATGATGATGATGATGATAATAATAATAATAATAATAATGAAAGTAGTAGTATTATAAGTAGTAGTAGTAGTAGTAGTAGTAGTATAACAGTAGTAGTAGTACTAGTAGAAGTAATGGTAGGAGTATAAGTAGTACTAATAGAGTAATAGTAGTAGTAGTAGTATAATAGTGGTAGTAGTAGTGGAAGTAGCAGTAGGAGTATAAGTAGTACTAATAGTATAATAGCAGTAGTATAGCAGTAGTAGTAGTTTTAATCCTTTAAAAGGCACTTATTGAAATACTTTGAAATTCATAATTTCATCCTTAGTGTGTTACGGAAGGACATAAAAATAAAAATAGTAGTAGTAGTAGGAATATAAATAGCACTAGTAGTATAGTAGTAGTAGTAGTACTAGTAGAAGTAATAGTAGGAGTATAAGCAGTACTAGTAGTGTAATAGTAGTAGTAGTAGTAGTAGTAGTAATATAGTAGTAGTAGTAGTAGAAGTAATAGTAGGAGTATAAGTAGTACTAGTAGTGTAATAGTAGTAGTAGTAGTATAATAGCACTAGTAGTAGGAATATAAGTAGCACTAGTAGTATAATAGTAGTAGTAGTACTAGTAGAAGCAATAGTAGGAGTATAAGTAGTACTAGTGTAATTAGTAGTGTAATAGTAGTAGTAGTGTAGTAGTAGTAGTAGTAGTAGTAGTAGTAGTAGTAGTGGAAGTAGCAGTAGGAGTACAAGTAGTACTAATAGTATAATAGTAGTAGTATAGCAGTAGTAGTAGTTTTATACGGCACTTATTGAAATACTATGAAATTCCAAATTTCATCCTTAGTGTGTTATTGGAGGACATAAAAATTTACTTTTGAGAAAATTTTTTACTGTCACGTAGAAAATCTAAGTTAATGAAGTTACCATATTTGGTTCTTTCCCCATAAGTAGCAAAAAAATAAATAAAAATCCAAGAAGTGTATAGATATTTTTAAAAAATCAAGAAAAACCTCTGTAATGTGAAAGGAACATCAGTGTTAGAATGCTAGAACATAAATGCTGACCACGGCTAGACAGTGGGTATATCTTTAAATAAATAAATAAATAAATCCCCAAATGTGTTATCAGATCAGTGTGTCTGGTGGATCCTGTTAAATTTAGCCAGGCTTTGGGCCAATGCTTCAAATCCTTCCCCGCCCTGGTCCGCTGGGCCTGACTATGTGCACGGTAATAGTTCCAGGACTTAGTCAGAGGTGACATAACCTCCTTGAACAGGTCTGTAAAGCCTGGAGCCTGTGGCTCATATGAGCACAAGAGCTGAACTGCTGAGGTGGTGAAACGCCTCCAAATGAGTCTGAGCCCTGCACTTAACAGGAATCAGCTGAAGGTGGACTGCAGACGTGTTAGTGAGACAGTCTGTCTGGTTTTAACCCTTTAACCTCTGACACATAGTTACAGGTGAACGTGCTCCTGTGAATGCGCATCTGATTTTTCATTTCAATGGATTTCGTTGATTATTTTTGTTGGTTTCATTCGTTTTATTTATTTGGGTTCATATTTATTCATTTCTGTCAATTTTGTTGATTACCTTTTTTGTGTTACTTTTCATTTATATGTTGACTATTTTTATTTAATTTCTTACATTTATGAAATATTCTGATAACTTTATTCATATGTTGATTATTTTTGTTGAATTTCTTACATTTACGAAATATTGTGCTAGCTTTCGTTGATTGTTTTGTTTTGACTTTTTAAAATACTTGGTTGAACTCCAAAAAGCAGTTACACAGTCAAAACTTGGTAAAAACGAGAGGTAAACCGATATATCGTCTGGCCGATGTATCAGGCAGATATTTTGATTTTTTAATATCGGCCTTACTTTTTTTTTTTTTTTTACAGCTGATACTTGATCAGTAGTAAAAATGTTATAAGATATTATTATTATTACTATTATTATTACTATTATTAATAATAATAATAATTATTATTATTATTATTATTTATTTATTTAAATATATGTACACAGTTTCATAAGAATATATGCATGTTATTTATATATTTATATATCATTTGGTGCAAGTCTACGTGGTTTGAATGGGTGTGTGTATGAGTGTTTATGTTGTTTTGTTTCATGTTTGTTATGTAAAACTTAAATACCAATAAAAAATATTGTGAAAAACAAAATGTTATGATATTTGACCAACGTGTATTAATAATTTCATTCATATTGCTGCATAAAAAAATCTTAATTATCTGAATGTTTCAATTGTAATTTACGGTCAATGCGCTTTAAAACAAAACAAAAAAAAAAATCGTCTTTAAATATTGAGCTCAAAATTTGGCTGTAGATATCAGCCATTGGCTAGCTAAATAAAAAGATAAAAAATTAAAAAATCGGCATTGGGTCTAGTAAAACCCATATTGCTTGACCTCGAGTAAAAACACAGTAAAAAAAAAAATATATATTAATAATAAAATATAAAGGAAAATCACAACACTGCAAACAGTAAAAACAAAAAACCACAAGGAAAGCAAAAAATTTTTATAGTACGTCAGTCTCATTCACTGCACTGGTGAAAGGGGGTGTACTGAGCATGCTCAGACATCTATGGTAAGAACAAGGTCTATTCTTTTCTATCAGTACGTTTTGACATTTTTTCTTATTGAGCAAACGGTTGAATTTTGATAAATACTTAAAATAACTCCTACATTCAGAACGCTCACCACTGACACGTCAGGGGTTAAAGGGTTCACTTCAACTACAGACCTATCAGTCCTACCGGGCTGTTAGTCTGTTTATGTTTGTCTGTTACAGCGATCAGGCAGGCAGAGGTCCGGATGTTTCCCTGGTATGTAAATCAGCGAAGTCGGAAGAACCCCTGAACATGAGTCCATTTGAGGGAATATGGTGTTTCCCATAAGTCACAGAGCAGGTACACGTCTAAGGTCATAAAAACAATCTATCTGCCAGACCTGCACATGGACCGGTTTACCCCCCATGACACTGCCAGCCTGGACACTGAGAGGAAAACCTGGTCTGAGGCTGCACGACTAATGAGTCCGAGAAATAATGTACGGATTCCAGAAAAGCTCACAAGAATGGCACTGTGAGAATACCCAGAAGAAGTACAAGTACATGGGTAAAGTCTGAGCTCACATGCGTACGTATACTTCCGAAAATGTAGCGGCGGATTGGTTTTGTTATCAGATCCTCTTTGGCGGTTTCTTGGGTTGACGGCGACAGAAGCGATCTCACTATAGATATGTACAGGCATCGAGGCGACTGCTGTTTTTATTTGAAATGGGTGCCACACACACCACACATGGACACACACCAAAAATACACAAAGGCCAACACACATATAAACTTAGACTACGTTCAGACAACAGGTCTTAATGCACAATTGGTGAAATCCGATTTTTTTTTTTTTTTTTTTGGGGTGCTCGTTCATCTATATTATAAAAGCCAAGTGGCCTCTGTGTGTGTGTGTGTGTGTGTCTGGGGATTCAAAAAAACTCCAGAAAGAGCTGACTGCTGCAGTTTGGCATATTTGTTTATTTTTGGTCAAGGAACAGACTAGTGAAAATGGCAAGTTGATAGGACCAGTATTTTGGGAGATATTAGTAATTTTGGAATACAATAGCCTTACAATCATATTGCTATGGCCAGAATGCTTTGGCGGAGAATGCTGGACGAATGCGGTACAGCATGCACGAATACACAACAGCATATAAAAAAAACCACATCTAGAACCCGTGGATCCCCACAGGTCAACACAGTAGGTCAATTCATTTTTTTTGGTGAAATCCGATTTTTTTGTGTGCTCGTTCATATTACACATTAAATGCGACGTCTATCACTTTTGAGTACGAACTGAATGGAACCCTGAAGTGACCCACATGCGCAAAAGAGGTCCTGATGTAATACGTGACCATGTTTACAGAAGTAAATACAGTTTTCCTGCCGGTCCGAAATGGTGATCCCTCCTTTTTCGCGCAATTGACTGATTTCCACAGCCAAGCCGAAGGAGTAACTGAGGTGAGACAGGCTGGACTTTTACACAGTGGACCTGTGTTCTGGAATCAAAGGGCTGGTGACCCAGCACAGCATATAGTGTGACGTATAACTTGCACATCAGAAATACTCCAAGCAGACTCAGCCCGTTTTTCACCATTCCGCAAATGTTAGCATGGATAGAATCTTCCACCCGAAGTGACAACAGCTTGTGGATCTCGGTGTCTCCCCAGTTTGACATCTTTCTGGTCGCGTTGATATGTTTGTTTACTGTGCACGACCCACGCTCATTTTTAAATCCCCCCCGTCGCAGAAGTCGCACACGCAATACGTCATCAAAACGACACACCTTGGTTGCGTAACAAGAGGTGTTCCTTTTACATGGCGTTCCGGAATATCACGGTTCTATTACTACCTCCAGAGGCATTACAGAGGTGGGACCAAATGACCCCACCATTTCATTTACACAGACATCCTTCCAGAATAAAGGTGACATTTTTCTGGAGCAGTAGGGCTGTTAAAAAGAAGCTAATGACGCAACGGTAAATAATGATGAATGCGATCTGAACGTTCAGACTGAAGTCGCACTGCAGAATATCAGATACGTATCAGATTTAGAACCACGTATGAAAGCGGTCTGGGTCGGATTTGAAAAAATCAGATTTGTGAGTTCAAACTGTCTTTAACAGATCGGATACAGGTCACATATGGGCAAAAAAAAAAGTCGGATTTGGGCCACATTTGCCTACGACTACATTCAGACAGCAGGTACTAATGCACAATTCAGATTTTTTGGTGAAATCCACATTTTTGTATGTGCTTGTTCATATTACACATTAAATGTGACTTCTATCAGTTTTAAGTATGAACTGAATGCGACGCTGAAGTGACCCACATGCAAAAGAGGTCCTGATGTAATACGTGACCATACAGGCACGCACTGTGTTTATGCAAGTAAATACATTTTTCCCACCGCTCCTCCCCCTGGGACACAGAATTGTTGCATTTCAATGACATAAAGGTCAGATAAATGTGACCTGGCCGTTCAGACTGAAGTCACATTGCAAAATATCAGATATGAATCTGATTTAGGACCACATATGAAAAGTCACCTGGGTCGGATTTGTGCTGTTCAAACTGTCTTTAACAGATCGGATACAGGTCACATATGGACAAAAAAATCGGATTTAGGCCACATTTGCCTACGACTATGTTCAGACAGCAGGTACAAATGCACAATTCAGATTTTTGGTGAAATCTGATTTTTTTGTGTGTTCGTTGATATTATACATTAAATGTGGCTTTTATCAGTTTTGAGTATGAACTGAACGTGACCCTGAAATGACCCACATGCAAGTAAAAGTACATGAAAATGTTTACATTTACAAACTTTCTTTACATTACAGGTCTTAATGCACAAAATTTGGATTTTTTGGTGAAATCCGTTTTTTTGTGTATTTGTTCATAATACACATTTAATGCGATTTCTATCAGTTTTGAGTATGAACTGAATGCGACCCTGAAATGACCCACAAGCGCAAAAGAGGTCCTGACGTAATACGTGACCACACAGACACGCACTGTGTTTATGGAAGTAAATATTTTTTTCCTGCCGCTTCTCCTCCTGGGATGCAGAATTGTCGCATTTCAATGACGTAAAAGTCAAATAAATGCGATCTGGCCGTTCAGACTGAAGTCGCATTGTAAAATATCTGATACCTATTGGATTTAGGACCACATATGAAAGTGGCCTGGGTCAGATTTGGAAAAAAAAACCCAAAAAAAAACCAAACTTGGATTTGTACTGTTCAAACTGTCTTTAACAGATCGGATACAGGTCATATATGGACAAAAAAAAATCGGATTTAGGCCACATTTGCCTACAATTACGACTATGTTCAGACAGCAGGTCTTAATGCACAATAAGGATTTTTAGGTGAAATCCGATTTTTTTGTGTGCTCGTTGATATTATACATTAAATGCGACTTCTATCAGTTTTGAGTGTGAACTGAATGCGACCCTGAAGTGACCCACATGCGCAAAAGAGGTTCTGACGTAATACATAACCACGCAGGCACATACTGCATTTTCCCGAAGTAAATACATTTTTCCGCCACTTCTCCTCCTAGGACGCAGAATTGTCGCATTTCAATGACGTAAATGTGACCAGACTGAAGTCACATTGCACATTGCAAAATATCAGATAAATATCAGATTAAAACCACATATGAAAGTGGCCTGGGTCGAATTTGTGCTGTTCAAACTGTCTTTACCCGATCGGATACAGGTCACATATGGACAAAAAAATCGGATTTGGGCCACATTTGCCTACGACTTGTTCATATTACACATTAAATGCGACTTCTATCAGTTTTGAGTATGAACTGAATGCGACCCCAAAGTGACCCGCATGCGCAAAAGAGGTCCTGATGTAATACGTTACCATGCAGTAAAGTAAATTTGTTTTTCCTGCCGCATCTCCTCCTTCCTCCTGGGACGCCGAATTGTGACATTTGTCGCATTTCAGTGATGTAAAGGTCAGATAAATGTGACCGGACGTTCAGACTGAAGTCGCATTGCAGGGAATCTGTATCTATATCTGATACCTATTGGATTTAGGACCAGATATGAAAGTGGCCTGGGTCAGATTTGGAAAAAAATCAGATTTGTGCTGTTCAGACTGTCTTTACCAGATCGGATACAGGTCACATATGGGCAAAAATGATCGTATTTGGTTCACATTTGCCTGCAGTCTGAATGGAGCCTAAGATCAGGGTGTCAAACATACCAAAACAGACCCACCAAAGGGTCCGGTCCGGCCCCTGGGATGAATTTGTGAACTGCAAAAAATTACACTGAAGATATTAACAATCAAGGCTCAGATCAGTAAAGACTATCATAATAATCTATAAATAATCACAACTCCAAATTGTTTTTAGTGTCAAACAAGTAAAAGTACATGAAAATGTTTACATTTACAAACTTTCTTTACATTACAGGTTTTAATGCAAAAAATTTGGATTTTTTTGGTGAAATCCGTTTTTTTTTTGTGTGTATTTGTTCATGTTACACATTTAATGCGATTTCTATTAGTTTTGAGTATGAACTGAATGCGACCCTGAAGTGACCCACATGCAAAAGAGGTCCTGACGTAATACATGACCAAGCAGGCACATACTGCATTTTCCCAAAGTAAATAAATTTTTCCGCCACTTCTCCTCCTAGGATGCAGAATTGTCACATTTCAATGACATAAAAGTCAAATAAATGCGATCTGGCCGTTCAGACTGAAGTCGTATTGTAAAATATCTGATACCTATTGGATTTAGGACCACATATGAAAGTGGCCTGGGTCAGATATGGAAAAAAATCAGATTTGTGCTGTTCAAACTGTCTTTACCAGATCGGATACAGGTCACATATGGGCAAAAATGATCGTATTTGGTCCACATTTACCTGCAGTGTGAACGCAGCCTTAGTCAGATCCTCAAACTAACACCTACATGCACACAACTCGCCTCCACTTCCACAGATCCAGCTCCTGAGAGACAGACACACAAAGCCTCTCTCTATTCCACCTACTGCTTCTGTCTGTGCGTGCCATCACTGACATGGAAGGAGGAGGCGAGTGGGTGAAAAGATGACGGGGGGGGGGGGGGGTATCAGCGAAACGCAAACAAAACCTACATACTGTTTGCCTTCCACTGCAGATCTGTGAGATGAATCTGTTACAGCGCAGATCGAGGAGGGGGGAAAGTCATGTAAAAAAGCTTCCAAAGGTAAACTCAGCTTCGTGAATCGCTGACAGAAAAGTGAACGCGAATTATGTGGAGAAATTGCCGACGCTGCTGACACACTTTTTGAAAGAGAATATAAAATCAATGCGTTTTGGGGGGGGGGTGTCTGTGCGAAGGCTTAGATCTCGCAACACACTCCCAGAGGGGGCATGCTATCCTTTACATGAACTTACCCACTTCGGCTTGTGATACTGCCCTACTTACCCTGAAGTGGCATGTGAGTCTATGAGTGTGTGTGTGTGTGTGTGTGTGTGTATCTTCCTTCCAGATGTCCACAGGATTGTTCAGTGTGTGTACGTACGTGCAAATGCGATGTGAACCCGAGAGTCTGATTGCTTAAGCATGACTGAATTGAACTCAATAAAAAGGAAGGCAGTAAGGCAGTGTATGTGGGGGGGGGGGGGGGGCTAATGAGGATCACAATGTCTCCAGACATGGAAGCTATACGCCGACTCCACACAAACACACACACAGGCGTCAAAAAAACCCCGTAAAACAACCGGAAATTTCCAGAACCACATTGCTTTCCATCATTAACTCAGCAACTAAAACACAGGTGTCAAACATGAAGCCCGGGGGCCATACCTGGTCCACCAAAGGGTCCAGTCCGGCCCTTGGGATGAATTTGTGAAATGCAAAAATTACACTAAAATATTAACAATCTTTTTAGTTCAGGTTCTACATTTAGACTAATTCAATCTCAAGTGGGTCAGACCAGTAAAATACTATCATAATAACATAGAAATACTCACAACTTCAAATTTTTCTTAGTAAATGTAAATATTTTCATATACACTGAACAAAAATATAAACGCACCACTTTTGTTTTTGCTCCCATTTTTCATGAGCTGAACTCAAAGATCTAAAACTTTTTCTGTGTACACACAAGGTTTTTTTCTCTCAAATATTGTTCATAAATCTGTCTAAATTTGTGTTAGTGAACACTTCTTCTTTGCTGAGATAATCCATCCACCTCACAGGTGTGGCATATCAAGATGCTGATTAGACAGCAGGATTTTTGCACAGGTGTGACTTAGGCTGGCCACAATAAAAGGCCACTCTAAAATGTGCAGTTTTATCACACAGCACAATACCACAGATGTCACAAGTTTTGAGGGAATATGCAATGGTCATGCTGACTTCAGGAATCTCCAGCAGAGCTTTTGCCTGTGAATTGAATGTTCATTTCTCTACCATAAACCATCTCCAAAGCTGTTTCAGAGAATTCATGAAGAAGACTGTGCGAGGAAAATGGTGGTCACACCAAATACTGACTGGTTTTCTGACCCCCCTGGACCACCCAATACAGTAAAAGTGCAGATTTTAGAGTGGCCTTTTATTGTGGCCAGCCTAAGTCACACCTGTGCAATAATCCTGCTGTCTAATCAGCATCTTGATATGCCACACCTGTGAGGTGGATGGATTATCTCAGCAAAGGACAAAGGAGAAGTGCTCACCAACACAGATTTAGACAAATTTATGAACAATATTTGAGAGAAATAGGCCTTTTGTGTTCGTAGAAAAAGTTTTAGATCTTTGAGTTCAGCTCATGAAAAATGGGAGCAAAAACAAAAGTGGTGCGTTTATATTTTTGTTCAGTGTATTTACACTAAAACAAAGTATAATTTCACAAAAAATGTGAATAACCTGAAATGTTTTAAGAGAAGTAAGTACAATTTTAACAATATTCTGCTTGATATGAAATGTTTTGTGTATCTGTAAGTTATAATAAATGTGGAAATGATAAACTGAGGCAAAATATTGCTAAAATTACACTTATTTTTTTCAGTTTGTTCATGTTATTCACATTGTTTGAAAGGATAGTTGGTAGATGTAAACATTTTCTGTGTTTAATTTGGCTTTTTTCACTAAAACATAAAGAAAAATTTTAAGTTGACATTATTTCTATATTATTATGTTATTAATTTACTGGTTCGGCCCACTTTAGATCAAATTTAGCTGAATGTGGCCCATGAACTAAAATGAGTTTGACACCCCTGAACTAAAAGCTTCAATCTGCTTCACTTCACTGTAAAAAAAAAAAAACGTAAAAAACGGTAATATTCCGTTCTGCCTGTTACTAAATGTTTTGTGTGATTGTAACGCGCATGTGTAAAAGATAAAGTGATAAACCGAGGCTGGATATTGTTAAAATTGCTCTTTTTTTTCTTAAGACAATTCAAGTTGTTCATGTTATTCAGATTTTTAAAGAAACTTTGTAGATGGAAACCTGATCATAATATCATTTTACTTTTATCACTTATTATTTTACTGGTTCGGCCCAGTTGAGCTCAAATTGGGCTGAATGTGGAACTGAACTAAAATGAGTCGAACATCCCTGCCTGAACTTTTTGTTTTTTTCGTTTGAGCAATTAAATTATGGGCGAAAAGTGTGTTGTAATGCAAGCGCTATTGAACATGTACTAAGGAAAATATGACTGAAAATTGTTTTGTAATGCCTTACACTACTGTGTTACAGCAAAAAAAAAGTAATTTATTACTGTAATGCATTACTTTTGTAATATGTTACTCCCAACACTGTCCATGACACATAAAGTTAATTGTTAAAACTGAAGAAAAAAATGTGTTTTGTCTCAAGTGAAAGGCCTGTGCAAGGTTAGAGACTTTTTATTTGGTCTTTTGCACTCCTACCAAAGTTGAATCACACAAAAAAAAAAAAAAAAAATCACAAATTGAACATATCGTTTGTCTTCGTCTCAAAATTTGACAGGCATGTTTTGAAGGAATCTTGCTTGAAAATCTAATCTGGATCAAATACAAGTCCAGGAAGTCGACATATCTCTACATCTGCCAACATAAATGCCTGATTAGTGTTGCACCAAGCGAGCTAGAGCGTCTCTTTTTCCTGTAAACAGCTACAGTAGAAGAACGCTGTTTAGAGTCAATGCGACAGTCGTTTCTTGAGAAAACATGTCTAAACATGGACATGCTTCAGAGGAGATCCCATAGACGTGCAGAGGCTAGTCGCTGGAGTATAGTCGCATGGAGATGAAGGAGGAAAACGTCAAACAAGATATTAACATCCCCCCCCCCAAACACAGAGATAGAACAGATGACAAGCCTGGAGTATAAATCATCGTGGATCATTTTGGAATTTGTGGTTGCAGGGTGAACTTTTTTAACACATTTGTACATGCTGTAAGCCATAATTATGAACATTATAAGATTGTCTGTGTAATAGTATCGTCCTTGGCGTTTGCTAACGAAGAGGCCTTTCATGCATAGTGGTCACTCCAGTGGACAGTTATTCCACAGCTGTTCTCTAATATCAGGCTGCATTTGTAAACTAGAAGCACTCGGAGAGCGCAGACCTCCGCCAAGGCTGATCAGTGCCCCCCCCCCCCGTGGGCCCCCCCAAGCCAAGGAGGTTATGTTTTTGCCAGGGTTTGTTTGTTTGTCTGTCCGTTAGTGTGCAACATAACTCAAAAGTTATGGACAGATTTTGATGAAATTTTCAGGGTTTGTTGGAAATGGCCCCCCCCACCCCCGATCACCACCAAAATTTAATCATTTCTTCCTTATCCCATTTCCAACAAACCCTGAAAATTTCATCCAAATCTGTCCATAACTTGTTGAGTTATGTTGCACACTAACGGACAGACAAACAGACAGACAAACAAACTAGAAGCACTCAGAGAGCGCAGACCTCCGCCAAGGCTGATCAGTGCCCCCCCCCTCCGCCAAGGAGGTTATGTTTTTGCCAGGGTTTGTTTGTCTGTCTGTCTGTCTGTCTGTTAGTGTGCAACATAGCTCAAAAAGTTATGGACAGATTTTGATGACATTTTCTGGTCTGCACCCCCCCCGTGGGCCCCCCCACCCCCGATCACCACCAAAATTTAAGCATTTCTTCCTTATCCCATTTCCAACAAACCCTGAAAATTTCATCCAAATCTGTCCATAACTTGTTGAGTTATGTTGCACACTAACGGACAGACAAACAGACAGACAAACAAACTCTGGCAAAAACATAACCTCCTTGGCGGAGGTAATAAGAATCTGTTCTTAATTGTTGGCATGGGTAAATAAAGGTGAAATAAAATAAAAATAAAAATAATATATTCATGGGTTTTGTTGTTTTAGTTCCATATCAGCCAACACAGTGGACACTTGTGCACCATCCCATACACTGACATTCAGACCATTACTGTAACTTTGCTGTTCTTGATAAACCTGATCTGCACTAACATGTTTGAGTGTAAATCAATCGCTAATAAAAATTAGGATTATGATAAAATGTGAGAAAACATCACATTAGCTGCATTAAAAATGTTTTGATTTTATAGTTTTCACACAGTATATCACTTTCTGATATTGCATTCCTTCCTTTGAAATTTAAACACATGGTGTCCAGCGGAGTGGACATTTTTGGAACTCGGCAAAAAATTATGAAGTTAGATTTGTTTCTTTATTGCTTTAACCAAAAAAAATATATTCATAAAAACCAAAAAAAAAAAAAAAATCTATTTAAAAAAAAAAATCCACTTCAACCAAAGAAAAAAGTGTTCAAATGCAATTTTTTGGGGCGTTTACTTTTTTTTATTGATTTTTTTTTTTTTTTTGTTAAAGCAATAAAGAAACAAATCTACCTTCATTAAAAAAAAAAAAAAAAAAAACAGGTTTATTAACCCTCCGGTATCCCGTCCAACAAGGCCCTTACTAAGCACCAAGTGTGCGTTTTTGGCACACTTGTGGAATAATGTCAAAAAAATTTTCATACAGTTTGTTTTTAATTCTTTTACACTTTTTTTCTATTTCATCAACTTGAGCTGTAAATAAAAGTGATAAATACTCAATAACTGTCACATTTTTTAACCCTTTAAATGCTGTGTTTGTAATGTAAACAAACCATTTTTTTTTTGGATGCAAAAAACACAAAAAAATTTTTTTTCAATATACTATATAAAAAGTGGATCGCATATTATTTGATTTTTTCATCTTGGCATATGTCAGTGATTAACTCCAACACTGGTGAATTTACATTAATATTTTTGGCGCAAATGTACAAAAATACTAGCATCTGTCACCAAGTGTGCGTAAAATGCACACCTATAAATCAAACTATTAAATATTATATATTGATTTATTTTTCTGCTCTAATTTGATTTTATTTTTGTAAATCCAGGTCAGCCCTAATCATACATATCAAATGGAAGAAATAGTGCGTTTTAGGCACACTTGGGAGACAGATGCTAGTCTGGTAATTTTCTTTTGTTTACAATGTGCACATTTTAGTTGGTGGCCAGAATTTTAAAGATCATGCACAAATGAACAACTTTTGAATTCTAACCTTATTTAAATTGTGAAAAATAATATGAAGTTTTTTAAAATGAAGTGCAAAGTGTGCCTAAAAGGCGCACCCAGATACCGGAGGGTTAAAAAAAAAAATTCAATTGCATTGTTTTTTCATGCCTAAAGAGGAATAAAAACACTCAGAAAAAAAAATCTCGACTAAGGTTCTCATAATTCATGCATGAAAAGGTTAAATTCTCTGACGTGTCGGCCAAAAACCTTTACTTTTTGATGGCTGCCTAATTCATAATTAAAACAGTTTTGACACAAAAAAAAAAGGGCCCGGTTGGTGTCACACTGATCTGATAGCCTCCGGAATGCGCTGTAATCGTTTTGTAGCTGAACAGCTTGACAGTTGGAGGTCAAGTCTCAAGTACAGGCTTGTGTTTTGTTTTGCCATGAGGTGAAGAACACTGTGGTTAATGGGCTAATGCCTACATGAAGCGCATTCATCAAAGTGGGTCAGTTCAGCAGGGTTAAAGCTACAGTCTGGGAGAAAGACAAACTCTTGTGAATTTGGCTGCTTATTTATCCTCTTCTGCCTTCAGGGTTTCGCGTAGAAACTTAGTAAGTCGACGTGTTCAAACAGCAGCTTTTGTTACTATAAGATTTCTTCTAAATGATATTGGCTGCGCTCCTTTATTGGCATAACCCCTTTTGGAAAGCACGCGGCGTATTTGTGATTTTATTTGTTTGATTTATTAGTCAGAAATGGATCGTGATTCTGTCATTGGAATTTTGTAATAACGCTGGTATTTGTCTTGAAATACCAAAACAATGATGATCCACTGCGCTTAGCAATATTTCATACTGTAGACACACACACGGACTCTGAAAGCTGCTGGAGACAAAACAGATACTGGTGTTACTTTGTGTGCTGACAGTTTCCTGTGTTTAGTCAATGAATTTAACCCTTTCATGCACAAATTATGAGAACCTTAATCAAAAAAATTTTTCCTGAGTGTTTTTATTCCTCTTTAGGCATGAAAAAAACAATGCGATTGAAAATTTTCTTCTGAAAAATAAAAAAAAAAATAAAAATTAAATAAATAAAATTAAAATAATTGAACAATTTAAAAACACATAAAAAAAAAGATGATGAAAAAAAAAAAAAAAAAATTCTTATGAACCTATTTTTCATGAAGTTGCAAAAATATCCACTCAGCTGGACACCACACGTTTAATTTTTAACGCACAGAAACATGTATTTACTGATAAACTGTGTGAAAAGTATGGGGAGGGCTTGTGATTCTGGGGTTTATGCTCAGGAGAGATCTACATAATGTTACCAGTTCATGTCAGAAAAGATATGTAGTGTCTTCAAACTTTAATAAAGATATGTGTAAAAAAAAAAAAAAAATATTGTACATTTTATGCAACCTGTATGTACTGCACTGGACTGTATAATATAGAAAATGTTCAATAAAAAGAATGTTAAAAAAGAAAAAAAAACTCAGTGTAAAGTCAAAGATTATTATATCCAAACAGAAAAAAACTGAAGAAAAAGTGACTTTTTTAGTCAAATGTATCATTAACTGAACATAAAAACAAGTGTTTCCATCCACTACCACTGATCCAACTCCATGGGTTTTACTGGTGAATTAATGTTGTAGAAGATGACGGTGTTTCCACGTTTACGTCCAAATGGCTCATATCTGATGACCGTTAAAAGACGACAAACTGCATTTTACACCAATTATTTACACGTACTGATAGGATTAATGGATGAACAGTTTAGATCAATCGATGCTTTCGGTCGACGGTGGATCTTCGGGTCTCTCTGGGTTAAATCTGCCGTGGTCTTTTGCTGGCGTCGTGTATTTCTTTCCTGCTTCTGTGTGTGTATTGACATTACTATATATACTTTTCTGTCAGTATGCATGACTGTGTGTAGACCTTCCAGATGAGCCAGTTCTGCAGGCCTGCACTGGGCCATACAGGTCCCACAGGTAACGTCTTTTTGTGGGCATGGACCAGGCTTCTTTCTGGGTTGGTGCCGGTCCCTCCACAAACTCACCCACCCAGTTTTTATCCAACCACCGTGCCAGTTGGCATACCACTGACCGAACCACCTGGTCTCTCTAGTTTAGCCACATATCCGCCTTCTTTTGCCTCAAAGGTTGGCAGTCACTCTATTGTTGGAACTCATGTCTTTGGTGGGCTTCTCGGCCATGTTTGTGGTTCTCAACTGGACAACACTATCGCGAAACAAATTTTTAAAAATTAAACTTCTCAAATTGATTTAATAAAAACATGGTGTGTTTTGAATAGGGGTGTGTATTGGTAAGAATCTGGCGATACGAGACAAATCACAATACAAGGATCACGATGATATATTACGATATATTAAAATGATATATTAAAAAGGCAATTTTTTGTTTTTCTTTTTTTTTTTTTTTTTTTCAATGATTATTTCCTTGAAGAACTGAATTACACCAGAAATACTAAACACATTTTTATTTGATCACAACAGGATCTAAAGCTACGTCACAAAATGTTCCTGTGTTCAAACTTAAATTATATTTTACAGACATTACAGTTTAAGATCCTGTTCATATTCTATTAGTTCAGAACTCACATCAGAACATTATTTTAGTTCAATCCCAACAACGGAACTGACATTATTATATATATATATATATATATATATATATATATATATATATATATATATATATACATATAGGACTGTTAAATAATAATAAATAAAATATAAACAACAAAGAAAAACAAAAATGAACCTCCACAATATCTGCATTTGAATAAATATCTAAAAACATCAATACAGTACTTTTTAATATCGATACAGTATTGTGAAATGAAATATCACGATATATTGCAGAAATGATATTTTCTTACAGCCCTAAATGCTACCATTCAACAGGTTTTTATTTTTATCTTTTCCCTCTGGTTAATATTAACCTTGTAGAACACTGTAAAAAAAAAAAAAAATCTGTAATTGAACAGAATTTTCACTGTTTATTTTACAGATTTTTCCTGTATTTTCAAGATACAGGAAAATATCAATGACAAAAACAGACTGTGATTTTACACGTCAAATGTAAAATAACACGAAAAAAACTGCAACTATTTCAACTATATTTCACCTCCTTTCCTCTGGACGGAGGTTCTTAGTCCCCAGGTGCAGGACACAGCGTTATAAAAATAGCTTTGTTCCCGTCGCCGTCACTGAGCTCAATAAGAAATAGTGACATTGCACTTTACTAACTTATTTAGTTATTTATTCCATTTCATTATTATTGTGACTTCAAATTTTTTAATTTTATGTTCTTATCCTGGTTTTTATCCCAGATTGTTTCTATTTTATCTTTTCTGGTTTTTATGGTGTTTTATTGCATCTGTTTTTTATTTATTGGATCTTATTTATTTTATTCTGTGACTTATCCATGCTGCTATACAGATGAATGGTGGAACACTGAGCACTTTTGTCCTGTCTTTTTGTCCTGTCTGTAAGCGTGATCAAGTACCTGTCTTGCATGTTTAATGTAAGTGTTGTTGTAATGCCAAGGCAATCACCTAGACTGCAAAACAAATCTACCTACGGGTATAAACAAAGTAACCTTGACCTTGACCTTGTAACTGTGAATAACCATAAAATTTCAGTTTTTTTAAAGAATTTTTTTTCTTTTTTCACAGAAAAATACAGTATTTCTTTTCTATTTATGAGATTCAACTGTTAATTTAAAGTTTAATACTGTAAAAAAAAAATTTAAAAAAAAATACAACAAGATTAAAATGACTGACAATTAACTGTTAAAGAAGTATTTGTTCTGTAAGTTTAACAAGACTTGTTTGTTAATTGACAAATATCGTGTGTAATTATGGGAGGTTTCACAACAAAAATGTTGAATAAATGTGTTTTTGTGAATGTATAACATGTATAAGCACTGATAAACTGTCCAAATACAGTTTTTATCAGTGGATTGTACAACTTAGTCTCATTGAAATTTATTTATTGATTTATTTATTTATAGGTAATTTGATTGTTTTAATACATGTAAATATTCTTTATGAAAACATTAAAAAGTCCAAAAAAAGCAAAATCTTATGTAAAGTCAGGGCAAAAAACTATTTTAACCCTTTCATGCACTGTCCACTCCAGTGGACAGTTCTTCTCCAGCTGTTCTCTTGTATATTTATGGGTTTTTTTGTTTTAGTTCCATATCAGCCAACACAGTGGACGCTTATGCACCATCCCATGCACTATAATTCATACCATTACTGTAACTTTACTGTTCTTGATAAACCTGATCTGCACTAACATGTTTGAGTGTAAATCAATTGTTATTTGTTGGACAAGAAGGTTTTTTTTTTGCATATTATCTCCATGAAGAGAGTAATTACTAGCATTAGAACATGTTAAAATGTGACAAGACATCAGATTAGCAGCATTAAAAATGTTTTTATTTCATTGTTTTCATATCACTTTCTGATATTGGATTTTAAACACGTTTCTTTTCTTCAAAAATTAAATGCATGGATATTTTTGTAACTCCATAGAAAAAAAAAAACCTCGATTGCATTGTTTTTTTCATGGCTACACACTGAAGAAAAAAATCTTGACTAAGGTTCTCATAATTCGTGCATGAAAGGGTTAATTCTGGAAAATTACCATATTTACCACTTCAGATCAAATTTAGCTGAATATGGCCCCTGAACTAAAATGAGTTCGACACCCCTGCTGTAATGTATTACAATGTGGAAGTAACTTGAATAACACTGGTCATCAAATCAGGTGCCACTCAAACTCTGACCATTTCTAACAGCGCTGGGAAACTGTCCACAGTAGCGCTAATCCAAAGGTCACATACCAAAAAAAAAAAAAAAAAAAAGGAAGTTTGTTTAACCACTTGTGTCCCCACGACTCCCAAAACTAACACGAAGATGCACAAGAACAACCAAGCAGAGGCCCAGGCAGGAAGTGGGTACAGCGACAGTCATCTCTGAAAAAGCTTCTCTCATCAGCTTCTAATAAACGGAGCCCAAAGTGTTAACACAACACTCAAAGCCATTACAGTGTTCATGCAGAGGCCCCTCAAACGCTGGCAGACAAAGAAAAATGAAAGCAAACACGGGAGATGTTATGTTCCACGCATTTTTGTAAAAAAAAAAAAAAAAATGTTGGGGTTGCGCAAACATTTCACAAGAAGAAAAGAAACTAAATGGTTCCCCTTCCAAAAAAAACAAAACAAAACAAAGAATACAGTAAAAGCCCTTAACCCGAAAGTCAACCTGACAGCTTTGTAGAACAGAAACCTAAAGAGGACGTGTATTTCTGTCTATCTGGGGTAACAGTGCTGACCACAGCCAGACAGTGGGTATTTCTACGGGGAATTTTCTTTAATTTAAACATGTGTTATCGGAGAATGGTGTCTGGTGGATCTTGATAACCCTTTATAGTTCACACATAGAAATACTCTTTAGTGCACAGGTGTCAAACATGTCAAACAAACAAATCCGGCCCACCAAAGGGTCCAGTCTGGCCTTTGGGATGAATTTTGCCACGTTTCCACTACATGGTACCAGCTTGGCTCGGCTCGGCTCGGTATTCCTGGAGACCGTTTCCATTACAAGATACTAGAGCCCGACTGATATGGGATTTTTGGGGCCGATGCCGATACTGGGGGCTAAAAAAAGCAGATATCCGATAAATCGGCCAACATCCGATATTGCCCGATATATGAAATAAGAACACTGATCTACACAGGATATAATAATCTTATATTAGATAATTGTGGACAGGTGGATAAACAGTTGCATAAATCTGTGTTTATCTGACAAAGATAATTCACACAACTTTAAAATGCAAACTATGCAATCACAAAAATAATTAGAGCAAAAAATATGACTGACCACACAATTACGTTTTCACTCACAAATTTGGATGTGTCTGCCTCACGGCACTACAACTTCTTATGTGGACTAAGGACTAAACTGAGCATGTGCAGAGTGAATAAGGTGAGTCCTAAGTTGTTTTTGATTGGAGCAATTGCAAGAGTTACAACTGACCCGTGTTACAACTGTCCCCAGTCTCCCCTTATCGGCCGGCCGATTAATCGGTCGGGTTCTACAAGATATTACCGACTTTGCAGTACCTGGTCGTCATAGCGATGCGGTGTGTTACTTCCGTGTCGTCTACTCAGAGAGTTGCTGATAAACTCGCTTGTTATTATTATTGTTGTTGTTGTTGTTATTTGTTATTATTATTATTATTATTATTATTATTATTATTATTATTATTATTATTATTATTATTATTGTTGTTGTTGTTGTTATTTGTGATTATTATTATTATTATTATTTGTTATTATTATTATTATTATTATTATTATTATTATTATTATTATTATTTATACCAAATTTCATTTTTACAGAGGAAAGTTTCGTGATAGAAATTTCAGTTTGTTCATGTCCTTCACATTGTTTTAAAAGACAGCTGCTAAATGTAAACATTTTCATCGCATAACTTTACTTTTTTCGCTTTAAAACATACATGAAAGTTTGGAGTTGACATTATTTATATATTATTATGTTATTATTTTACTGGTCCGGCCCACTGAGGATCAAATTGGGCTTAATGTGGCCCCTGAACGAACATGAGTTTGACACCCCTGACCTATGTGCACACCTCTCTTGGGACTTGGTAACCTCCCCGGATACACAACATTAAAAGGAGTCTTTATGTCACCATTCAAAAATAGAATTAAAGTGACCTATTAATGTGCTGTTGAGTCTAAGAGGAAGACAATGACCGGAGATGGAGTGGGTATTGTGGACGCCTAATTGCATCACAACCATCCCGTACCCTTTTATAGTGACAGATCTTTCCCTAAAGGTCAGTTCTCTCAGGAGCGCCTCTTTCTAAAATGTCTCCCGATTTGTGTGGCTCTCGGGTATTGTGACCTTCCTTAACCATCTGCTATTGGTCCACAGGGAGACGACGACTGCACGATGCCGGTTTGGAGCTACTAGTCTCCAAAGAAACAACAGTCCTTCGCTATTTTCCTCTCTAACTGGACACCCATTTTGCTCACCGGTCCTATTCCCACTTTAGCTCATCTTGTCTTGTGTATTCGACCTCTTTTCATCTACATATTGAGTTTCTATTTTATTTGAACTCTGATGCTGGATATAGTCTTTGAAAGTGAAAGGTGTCTAGTCTGTGTAGTCACCATTCCAATGGAAGCTGGAAACTCCAGTTTACCATGTGGAGATAGCGTATATAGAGACTTAACCCTTTATAGACCGCTCATTGAAATACTCTGAAATTCTAAATTTCAACCTTAATGTGTTAGTCTTCCTCCTCTTACCATAAAACATCTGAGCAGCACTTGCTAAAAAGGAAACACATGCAATAAAATGACTGTTATAAGGTCATAAACTGACAAAAACCACTTATATACACTATTTAAAGCTCAGGTGTCAAACATGCGGCCCGGGGGCCAAATGCGGCCCACCAAAGGGTCCAATTTGGCTCCTGGGATGTTTTTGCCAAGTGCAATTAAATCAAGCAAAAAAAAAAATCTTGAATGAAACAAACAAAAAAAATTCTTCAATTAAATAAAAAAAATATCTTCAATTAAGCCAAAAAAAAAAAAATCTTCAATTAAGTAAAAAAAAAATCTCAAATGTAGAAAAAATTCTTGAATTAAGCCAAAAAAAAAATCTTCAATTAAGTAAAAAACATCTTGAATTAAGCAAAAAAAAAAAAATCTTCAATTAAATAAAAAATATATTCAGTTAAGCAAAAAAAAATCTTCAATTAAATTAAAAAAAAAAAAATCTTCAATTAAGCCCAAAAACATCTCAAATGTAGCAAAAATTCTTGAATTAAGCCAAAAAAAAAAAAATCTTCAATTAAGTAAAAAAAAATTCTTGAATTAAGCAAAAAAAAAAATCTTCAATTAAGTAAAAAAAAATCTTGAATTAGGCAAAAAAAATATATATATTCAATTAAATAAAAAAATATATTCAATTAAGCAAAAAAAATATCTTCAATTAAGCCCAAAAAATCTCAAATGTAGCAAAAATTCTTGAATTAAGCCAAAAAATTCTTCAATTAAGTAAAAAAAAAATTCTTGAATTAAGCCAAAAAAAAAAATCTTCAATTAAGTAAAAAAAATCTTGAATTCAGCCAAAAAAAAAAAGTAGAATTAACAACTTAAATGTTTTTCTTTGTTTCAATGCAAAACATAACATTAAATTATGAAAATATGTATATTTACAAACTATCCTGTAACACTAAAATGTGAATAACCTGAACAAATATGAACAACCTGAAATGTTTTTGTGCATTAAGACCTGCTGTCTGAATGTAGCCTTAGTCTCCCTCCTCTTGCCATAAAACATCTGAGCAGCACTTGCTATAAAGTAAACACATGCAATAAAATGACTGTTATAAGGTCATAAACTGACAAAAACAACTTATATACACTATTTAAAGCACAGGTGTCAAACATGCGGCCCGGGGACCAAATCCGGCCCGCCAAAGGGTCCAATTCGGCTCCTGGGATGTTTTTGCAAGTGCAAAAATTCCACAGTCTTTAATTAAATTAAGCGAAAAAAAAAAAAAAAAACACTTGAATTAAGCCAAAAAAAAAAAAAAAAATTCTTCAATTAAATAAAAAAATCTTCAATTAAGCCAAAAAAATCTTCAATTCAGCCAAAAAGATCTCAAATGTAGCAAAAATTCTTGAATTAAGCCAAAAAAATCTTCAATTAAGTTTAAAAAAAATCTTGAATTAAGGCACAAAAAAAAATTCATTAGTTAAGTAAAAAAAAAAAATCTTGAATTAAGCTAAAAAAAAAAAAAAAAACTCTTCGATTAAGTAAAAACAAATATCTTCAATTAAGCCAAAAAAAAAAAAAAATCTTTAAGTAAAAAATAAATAAATTTTCAATTAAGCCAAAAAAATCTCAAATGTAGCAAAAATTCTTGAATTAAGCCAAAAAAAATCTTCAATTAAGTTAAAAAAAATCTTGAATTAAGCCAAAAAAAATCTTATATAAGTATATCTTATCTTATCTTTCAAGCACTTCAACTAAAATTCAAGCACTTTTCAGACCTTGAAAACACACTGAAATTCAAGCATTTACAAGGATTCCAAGCACCCGTACAAACTCTGCATAAAAACCAACATGTAGAAGCCAATAACGTAATAACGGCCGATACCATAATAATGGCCGATAACGTAATAAATTTGCCATTTTTAAAATGTAATAGGCCAATTAATGTAATATCTGGCCAATAACGTAATAACAGTCCTGAACCGATAACATAATAAATTTGCCAATTTTAAAATGTAGTAGGCCAATAACATAACATCTGGCCAATAACGTTATAAAAGTCCTGATTTGATAACGTAATAACCTTTGGCCATTAGCATTATAATTTATTGGCTGGTTATTACGTAATTGGCCTGGTAAAAAAAATCCTTTGCAAATGTAATAACTGAGCTAATAACGTAATAAGTTATAACGATATTGGCCAAAAGCTATGACGTTATCGGTTCAGGACTTTTATTACGTCATTGGCCAGATATTACATTATTGGCCTATTACATTTTAAAAATGGCAAATTTATTACGTTATGGGTCGTTTTTACGTTATTGGCTTCAACTCAACATACTTCTGGACTTCACTGAGGCACAGGATTGGCCCCATGTTTAATGTTTGCAGAAATGACCAAAAATAGTCACTTGACTGATAAAGGGTAAATTATTCCCCAAATCTAATTTTAGAAAAGGAACACACTGAAATCCAAGGTAAAGTTCAGTCCAATGGAAATTTCTGAAAGTAAGCATTTAATCCTCAGTTTAAGCATGGCTTCATTGCAATTTAAGATTTTTTCGTCACTAATCTAAAAAAAAGATTTATTTTTTTTCCGTACAAAAACCAAAAATAGGTCTTGACATGAAATAGCTAGCACGTGAAGGATTTTTTTCTTTCACTTTCTGTAGATTTAACTTTTCAAATCAATAATTATGATATTCTGTTATCTTCAAATGGATCTGATATGCATGAATATTACATTCTCCGCAAAATATATATTAGTTAGTTTTGTAAATACACAATACAGTTTCAGTTAGTTATCGTTTTTTTTTCTTTTAATTATAATTTTTATTTATTTCACTTAATGAAAATGTTTTTACAATTCTAGTTGTTGTCATTTTGTTAGTTTTTATTAACGACAATAACCTTGGAAATGACCAAAAATAGTCACTTGACCGATAAAGGGTAAATTATTCCCCAAATCTAATTTTAGAAAAGGAACGCACTGAAATCCAAGGTAAAGTTCAGTCCAATGGAAATTTCTGAAAGTAAGCATTTAATCCTCAATTTAAGCATGGCTTCATTGCAATTTAAGATTATTTTGTCACTAATCTAAAAAAAGATTTATTTTTTTTTCCGTACAAAAACCAAAAATAGGTCTTGACATGAAATAGCTAGCACGTGAAGGATTTTTTTCTTTCACTTTCTGTAGATTTAACTTTTCAAATCAATAATTATGATATTCTATTATCTTCAAATGGATCTGATATGCATGAATATTACATTCTCCGCAAAATATATATTAGTTAGTTTTGTAAATACACAATACAGTTTCAGTTAGTTATCGTTTTTTTTTCTTTTAATTATAATTTTTATTTATTTCACTTAATGAAAATGTTTTAACAATTCTAGTTGTTGTCATTTTGTTAGTTTTTATTAACGATAATAACCTTGGAAATGACCAAAAATAGTCACTTGACCGATAAAGGGTAAATTATTCCCCAAATCTAATTTTAGAAAAGGAACGCACTGAAATCCAAGGTAAAGTTCAGTCCACACAGCGTGGGCTGAAACTGCGCTTTAGAGAGTTTTCAATAAGGTGTTGTCTGACCCATATTCCTTCCTTCATTTTTTTTTTTTTTTTTTTTCCCCCTCTCTTCTTCTATGTTTCGCTGCCAAACTTTGCAGAGTGGCAGGACAGCTGCAGGCGCTCACATTCTCCACTCCTCCTCTTCATCCTCCTCCCTTCGTCTTCCTCTGTTCACATCCTTATCCTTCTTCCTTGGAGCTTCAGGCTCAAGGCCCAGTCGGCTCTTTTCCTCCGTTCCTTTAAATGTGCTGCGAAATCTGTCCTGATTGCTTCCTCTTCCCCTGTTTTATCTCTTCAGGATGAACCGTGCCCAAACAATAGTCCAGAGGTAATACACATCTGAAACTCTCATAACGACACATGATCGACCTCTATACGGAGACAGGACGAGCAATGAAAAAGGCATCTGGGTCAAGTCACGCGCATATTGACTTTGAATCAAAAAATTAGAATTGAGAATGATTTCAAGCTTTTTGTAGTTCAATAGTATAACATCTTAACTTTCTAAATCCACTAAAATTTTTGGCACAAAAGGATTTTCCTGTTTAGATATATTTATTAAATTAAATTTCAAATACAGAATACACACAGGTATTCAAATATTAAAAAAAAAAAAAAAATCAAACAAAACCCACGTAACCCTCCCAAACCCCTTGCTGTCACCAATCTATATGCATATACAATATGGCACTGTAAATATATATAAAGTCACATATCAAGGTGTTACAAATACATCTTGACTTGTTAAGGGCCTTGTACATGAGTCATAGGATTGTCAAAGAAGATTAAAAAAGATTTCCACACTTTATGAAACTTCTGTTCAGATCCACGTAATGTATATCGGATTTTTTCGAGTTTAACCCATAAAGACCCAAACACCCACTGGTGACACAAACCATCAACAGATATAAACCGTCTAACACCTGTTGATCCATTAAACTTATCAATGCATGTAAATAATTGGTGTAAAATACAGTTATTCGTCTTTTCATGGTCATCATATATGACCCATTTGGACGTTCAGAGGCTCCGTAGTTACCGTGGAAACACCGTCATCCTTTACAACATTGATTCACCAGTAAAACCCATGGAGTCGGATCAATGACAGTGGATGGACATGCATGTTTTTACAGTCAATTAGTAATATCTTTGCTGAAAAAGTCACTTTTTCTACATTTTTCCCTGTTTTAATATAATTAACTTTGAATTTACTCTGAGAGTTCATGAACATCTATATGATCTGTGAATTAAATATAGGAAAATACACTATTTACACCAAAAAAATGCAAAATATAAAGGATAATATTAGGAAAAAAATTCATGATAAATCACTTAAGAAAGGTAGAAATAGAGAAAAACTCATTTGGAAACTGCAACAAAAGTAGCAGTGGGTCTTCATGGGTTAAGGTTGGAGCTGCAAAAAAGGATTTTCAAGAAAATTACGCAACTTTTTATATGACCTAAATTCTGTCCCTCGAAAAGTTCTCTAAGAATGAATAATAACATTACGAATCATTGCTATAATTTGAAATCTCAATCATATATTTATACTTTCAATATAGTTTTATTACCCTTTTATACACTCTTTTATCATTACAATAATCATTTTTGTCTGGAAAAATTGGTGTGAATTGCTTTTTGAAGCATTTTAACCCTTTCATGTATACTGGTCACTCCAGTGGACAGTTATTCTACAGCCGTTCTCTTGTATATTCATGGATTTTGTTGTTCTTTTCGTTGTTTTTTTTAACACATATCTTTATTAAACTTTTAAGACACGACATATCTTTTCTGACATGAATTGGTAACATTATGTAGATCTCTCTTGAACATAAACCCTCAGAATTACAAACCCTCCCCATAGTTTTCACACAGTTTATCAGTAAATACATGTTTCTGTGCGTCAAAAATTAAACATGTGGTGTCCAGCTGAGTGGACATTTTTGCAACTTCATGAAAAATAGGTTCATAAGAATTTTTTTTTTTTTCATTATTATTTTGTATGTATTTTTTAAATTTTTTACAATTATTTTTATTTTATTATTATTTTTTTAAAATTTATTTTTCAAAGGAAAATTTTCAATCGCATTGTTTTTTTCATGCCTAAACGGGAATGAAAACACTCAGGAAATTTTTTTTAAAATTATATTTATCTCATAATTCGTGCATGAAAGGGTTAATTTTTGAAGCAACGAAACATGTATTTACTGATAAATTGTGTGAAAACTATAGGGGGGTTGTGATTCTGGGGGTTTATGCTCAGGGGAGATCTACACAAGGTTACCAATTCATGTCAGAAAAGATATGTAGTGTCTTAAAACTTAAATAAAGATATGTGTAAAAAAAATTAAAAAAATTAATAAATAAAACATCCATGAATATACAAGAGAACAGCTGTAGAATAGCTGTCCACTGTAGTGACCAGTATGCATGAAAGGGTTAAACACATGGTGTCCAGCTGATGAGGATGATGATGAGTATTTTTTTTTTTTTTTTTTTTTGACTTTTTAATTTATTAATGTTTTTTTTTTTACTTTTTATTTATTTTATCTGTTTATTTTATTTTATTTTATTTTTTTTATAAGAATTTTTTCAATCACATTGTTGCTTTCATGTTTAAAGAGAAATGAAAACACTCAGGGAAAAAAAAATCTTGATTAAGGTTCTCATAATTCGTGCATGAAAGGGTTAATTTTTGAAGTAACGAAGCATGTATTTACTGATAAATTGTGTGAAAACTATAGGGGGGTTGTGATTCTGGGGGTTTATGCTCAGGGGAGATCTACACAAGGTTACCAATTCATGTCAGAAAAGATATGTAGTGTCTTAAAACTTAAATAAAGATATGTGTAAAAAAAAAAAAAAAATATTAATAAATAAAACATCCATGAATATACAAGAGAACAGCTGTAGAATAGCTGTCCACTGTAGTGACCAGTATGCATGAAAGGGTTAAACACATGGTGTCCAGCTGATGAGGATGATGATGATGATGAGTATTATTATTATTTTTTTTTTTTACTTTTTAATTTATTAATGTTTTTTTTTTTACTTTTTATTTATTTGATCTGTTTATTTTATTTTATTTTATTTTTTTTATAAGAATTTTTTCAATCACATTGTTGCTTTCATGTTTAAAGAGAAATGAAAACACTCAGGGAAAAAAAAGTCTTGATTAAGGTTCTCATAATTCGTGCATGAAAGGGTTAATTTTTGAAGTAACGAAACATGTATTTACTGATAAATTGTGTGAAAACTATAGGGGGCTTGTGATTCTGGGGGTTTATGCTCAGGGGAGATCTACACAAGGTTACCAATTCATGTCAGAAAAGATATGTAGTGTCTTAAAACTTAAATAAAGATATGTGTAAAAAAATAAAATAAAATTAATAAATAAAACATCCATGAATATACAAGAGAACAGCTGTAGAATAGCTGTCCACTGTAGTGACCAGTATGCATGAAAGGGTTAAACACATGGTGTCCAGCTGATGAGGATGATGATGATGATGAGTATTATTATTATTTTTTTTTTTTTGACTTTTTAATTTATTAATGTTTTTTTTTTTACTTTTTATTTATTTTATCTGTTTATTTTATTTTATTTTATTTTATTTTTTTTATAAGAATTTTTTCAATCACATTGTTGCTTTCATGTTTAAAGAGAAATGAAAACATTCAGGGAAAAAAAAATCTTGATTAAGGTTCTCATAATTCGTGCATGAAAGGGTTAATTTTTGAAGTAACGAAACATGTATTTACTGATAAATTGTGTGAAAACTATAGGGGGGTTGTGATTCTGGGGGTTTATGCTCAGGGGAGATCTACACAAGGTTACCAATTCATGTCAGAAAAGATATGTAGTGTCTTAAAACTTAAATAAAGATATGTGTAAAAAAAAATAAATAAAATTAATAAATAAAACATCCATGAATATACAAGAGAACAGCTGTAGAATAGCTGTCCACTGTAGTGACCAGTATGCATGAAAGGGTTAAACACATGGTGTCCAGCTGATGAGGATGATGATGATGAGTATTATTATTATTATTATTATTATTTTTTTTTTTTTTACTTTTTAATTTTTTAATGTTTTTTTTTTTACTTTTTATTTATTTGATCTGTTTATTTATTTATTTTTTTATAAGAATTTTTTCAATCACATTGTTGCTTTCATGTTTAAAGAGAAATGAAAACACTCAGGGAAAAAAAAAGTCTTGATTAAGGTTCTCATAATTCGTGCATGAAAGGGTTAATATCTTGAATGTTCATATTTAGACATAGATACGATAACAGTATATCTTTCAGCCCTGATATTGATGAGACTCAACTTGAGCAGTCTGTCAGCTGGTATGAATGAGGTCGCAGCAGTGGAGCCACAGCTACGTTACTCAAAACTGAAACGGTCTCAGAGCTTCTCTCAGCTTTAGCATATTCGCAGCCGTGATTCCGTGCACTGCTACGCCTCGCCTAAAAGCTGCGAGAACAGCATATCTGCCCGCAGTCATTAAACAGAAGGGTATAATAAATCAGCTCTCCGTCTAAACCGTACCTGTCAACCCAACCAAAACCACATGGCTGCCTTCACGAAGACGAGAATTCTTATTAAACTCCAAAAATCGGAGATGACAGACCAAATTATATGTGCAGCGACAATTTAGACGGTGGCTAAAATAAGAAAAGCTGAGGCAATATATGTGTGTGTGTATGAGAAAAGAATTTGGACAGATAATGAATCATTATTTTGTCAGACAATAACATCGCTTTTGTGACAATTTACTGACAGATTTAATAGTCAGTTTTATTGGGCGAGTGACTATTTTTGGTCATTTCCGCACGCATTACAAGACAGTGACAGCAATATTTACAGTGAGGACAGTGAGTCAACAATCTCAGGTCCAATGTGGTCTCCAGGGTCTGTAATGAACAGTGAGTGGACCTGCTTTGTTAGGTACCATGAAGTAATGGTACTAATGTAAGGAATGATGTTCAAAGGGAGAATGTGGATGTGGACAGGGGTCTAATGTTCTAAAAGTGATGTTCCTTTACCTTACATGTGTTTTTCTTGTATTTTTTAATAATATATACTTTATGGATTTTTTTTTTTTTTTGCCACATATGGTAAGGAACCAAATATGGTAACTTCATTTATCTTAATTTTCCACAAAACAATAAAACTTTTTTTTTTTCAATTTCACAAAAGTAATTGGGTCTTGTTCTGTCCTCCGATAACACACTGAGGTTGAAATTTTGAATTTCAGAATATTTCTATGAGTGAACTATAAAAGGGTTACGTTAACCCTTTACTAGCCAAGTGACTATTTTTGGTCATCTCCGCACAAATTACAAGATAGTGACAGCAATATTTACAGTGAGGACAGTGAGTCACCAATCTCAGGTCCAATGTGGTCTCCAGGGTCTGTAAGGTCCACCTCTGCATGAACAGTGAGTGGACCTGCTTTGTTAGGTACCAGGAAGTAATGGTACTAATGTAAGGAATGATGTTCAAAGGGAGAATGTGGATGTGGACAGGGGTCTAATGTTCTAAAAGTGATGTTCCTTTACCTTACATGTGTTTTTCTTGTATTTTTTTTTATATATACTTTATGGATTTTTTTCCACATATGGTAAGGAACCAAATATGGTAACTTCATTTATCTTAATTTTCTACAAAACAATAAAACTTTTTTTTTTCAATTTCACAAAAGTAATTGGGTCTTGTTCTGTCCTCCGATAACACACTGAGGTTGAAATTTTGAATTTCAGAGTATTTCTATGAGTGAACTATAAAAGGGTTAACTTAACCCTTTACTGGACTGGCATAGTGACTATTTTTGGTCATTTCCGCACAAATTACAGGACAGCGACAGCAACAGTTCCAGTGAGGACAGTTATGCAACAATGTGGTCTCCAGGGTCTGTAAGGTCCACCTCTGCATGAACAGTGAGTGGACCTGCTTTGTTAGGTACCAGGAAGTCATGGTACTAATGTAAGGAATGATGTTCAAAGGGAGAATGTGGATGTGGACAGGGGTTTTGGTTGCCACCGGCAACCAAAAGCATTTACTGATCTAAAATGTTTAATGCCTGTTGATCCACTAATCCTATCAATACATGTAAATAATTGAGGTAAAATGCAGTGTCTCAGCTTTAACTCAATCATATCTGACCCATTTGGATGATCAGTTGTTCCATAATGAATATGGAAACATTGTCATCTTCTACAGCATTGATTCACCAGTAAAACCCATGGAGTTGGATCAATGACAGTGGATGGACACACTGTTTTTTACTGATATCTATACTGAAAAAGTCACTTTTTCTTCTGTTTTTTCTATTTCTGATATAATGACCGTTGAATTTACTCTGAAATTTTCACGAACAGCTACGTAATCAGTGAATTAAATGTAAGAAAATACATGATTTGTATTCAAAAATGCAAAATACAAAGGATAATATTATCATAAATGGTGATAAATTACTTATAAATGGTTAAGTCTAGAGGAAAAACCCATTTGGGAACAGTCACAAAAGCAGCACTGGGTCTTTACGGGTTAACCTCGATTTTCTACGTAACAATAAAACATTTCACAAAAATAATAACGTGTTGTTATGTCCTCCAATAATACGCTACGGTGTTTCTATGAGTGCCCTATAATGGGTGAAGCACATCCACACTTTGCAGAAGGAGCTGATTAACAACAAAAACACAACTGTTACTATTCATGAGATACAGAAGCTGTTTTGTCTCAGAAACTGAACCTAAAAATCAATTTTATGGGTTCAAACACTTTAAACTCACCATAGACCAATTATGATGTTAGGATAAACACCAAACACTGGCTGTTGTTTTTGTGCGGACCCCTTGGGTAGTTTTTCTACACAGTGTACAACCCTCTGTTGCAGCACCAGCAGCATTCCAACACATGTTTCTTTGCAGCTTGGCAACCAAAGGGGTGCCCCAGTACCCTACATCCTTATGAAAAGGACCACCGGACTTCCCCATGGACCTTCACAACACCACAGCATTCATTTCAGGAAACACTGTTCTGCCTTTTTCAAGCTTTGTACATATTCTTTTTGGGGCAGTTCTTTTTTGTTGGCTAAGATTTTGGAAAATACACTGTGTAAAACTATGAGACTTTACTTTTTAAAAAAAGGGAATTTTAGAGCTATTATCGAAGGCTTTGCAGAGAAATAATCATTTGTCCAAAGCAATTGTGGCTGAAGGCTGTGTTTGCTCAAATGATGTTGCTATGCACAGTTTTTTTTTACATTACATTACATTTGGCAGATGCTTTTATCCAAAGTGACTCACAAAGAGGATGAAATCAAGCATCAGTGGAAAAGTACAACAAGCAAAACATTATCAAGTGCAAGAAAAAGTGGGAGAAGTGCAATAGGGGTTTGAAACGACTGAGTTTGCGAACCTCTTCTTCTGGTTTACTTGTCAACGATGGCTGTGGCGACATCAAAGTGTCACTGTTGTGTACCCCAAAGTACATCGAATAAACAAAAGCAACTATATTTAACCCTTAGTGGTCTGAGCCTATTTTGGCCGTTTTTCAGTACTTGTGATTTTGCCTTTATATACTACACTGAACAAAAATATAAATGCCCCACTTTTGTTTTTGCTCCCGTTTTTCATGAGCTGAACTCAAAGATCTAAAACTTTTTCTACGAACACAAAAGGCCTATTTCTCTCAAATATTGTTCATAAATTTGTCTAAATCTGTGTTAGTGAGCACTTCTCCTTTGTCCTTTGCTGAGATAATCCATCCACCTCACAGGTGTGGCATATCAAGATGCTGATTAGACAGCAGGATTATTGCACAGGTGTGACTTAGGCTGGCCACAATAAAAGGCCACTCTAAAATCTGCACTTTTACTGTATTGGGTGGTCCAGGGGGGTCAGAAAACCAGTCAGTATTTGGTGTGACCACCATTTTCCTCGCACAGTCTTCTTCATGAATTCTCTGAAACAGCTTTGGAGATGGCTTACGGTAGAGAAATGAACGTTCAATTCACAGGCAAAAGCTCTGGTGAAGATTCCTGAAGTCAGCATGCCGATTTCATATTCCCTCAAAACTTGTGACATCTGTGGTATTGTGCTGTGTGATAAAACAGCAAATTTTAGAGTGGCCTTTTATTGTGGCCAGCCTAAGTCACACCTGTGCAAAAATCCTGCTGTCCTGCAGCATCTTGATATGCCACACCTGTGAGGTGGATGGATTATCTCAGCAAAGGAGAAGTGTTCACTGACAAATTTAGACAGATTTGTGAACAATATTTGAGAGAAATAAACCTTATGTGTACACAGAAAAAGTTTTAGATCTTTGAGTTCAGCTCATGAAAAATGGGAGCAAAAACAAAAGCGGGGCATTTATATTTTTGTTCAGTGTATATAAAGAAATGTTGACTATACCCACAATATTTAAGTTTTCATGGTTTTCCTTCAGATTTAGTTGATTGGATTCTGAAGTTCGGCCCCTCATCTCGAATTGCGACGACCCATTTCTTCTTCTCAACTAAATCTGAAGGAAAACCATGAAAACTTAACCCTTAGGGGTCCACGGCCATGGCCCAGTGACTGAATCACATGACATTTTCAAACACATCGTAGCATCAGAAGTCGGTGACATAGACCACTGGGGACAATTGCATTCAAAAGTGCAGACTTGAAACACTCTTCCACTTTTTATTTGATGTTGATAGAACAAATACATCCAGAGATATCATGTTTTGAAACCGGAGCAAACAAGCGATATAAAGCAAGCGTTATATTTCTAACTATATCTTCGTCATTTTTTGTCCTTTTTTAAAACGGAAAAAACTGGCCAAATCTGCAGATTTTAATCCACAGACTGCATTAGCATTACAGGTAAGGGTGAGAATGACCCCTACCCTAACCGGATGTGGAACCTGGGAGGACCAGGGGGGTGAGAAAACGCCCATGTAAAGATATGCTTTTATGTCAAATATTTGAGTATAGTTTTAATTTATTACAGTTTTGATTTTATATATCTAATGTTTGGAACCAATCTTCACTTTTAAAGTCTTTGAAAAGGTTCGTTAAGTATGTCTGCCAATGGAGCAAGTGTCTTGGTAAGATTTCTTGAAAGAAGATTTTCAAGATCTATTGTCTAAAAATAAGTTCTCATATCTCATTGAAAATGTCTTATTTTAAGTGTGATAAGATATTTTGACTAGAAATGAAAAAAAATACACTTGGTAAGATTTAGATTTTTGCAATGAAGATAGTTTATCTATGTCAGATATTCCTTTTTTTATACTTTTTTTTTTTTTATAAAGAACTTTTCAGCATTTAACTCATATAACACTTAAAATTTCAAGTAGCTAATGTGTTCATAATACAAAGATTGACCCCGGACATGATAAACAAACAGAACCCATAGGTAAAATACAAACAAAACGCACATAACAAGACAGTCAAGAGAGTGCATTCTGGTCCATTTACAAACAGAAAATAATTAAATAACGGGTGAGAAAACGCCTATATAAAGCTATGATTTTATGTCAGATATTATAGTTTTAATTCATTACACTTTAATTGTATATACCTAATATTTTGATTCACTTTTAAAGTCTTTGAAAAGGTTCGTTAAGCATCTGTGTGTTATTTATACAATAAATTATATACATTTTTCAAATCGGTTTTATATTTTTTGTGTGTTTTTTGGCCTTTTGTGTTGAAATAGTAGGTTAAAGTGAAAAAATAATATGTAGATGAGATAGATGAAGTTATGTTGAAAAAAACAAACAAACCAAACATGGGTATCATAAACATTTCTTTATATACTATATAAAGGCAAAATCAAAAGTACTCAAAAATGGCCAAAATAGGCTCAGACCCCTAAAGGTTAAATATAGTCGCCTTTGTTTATTCGATGTACTTTGGGGTACACAGCAGTGACACTTCGATGTCGCCTCAGCCATCCTTGACAAGTAAACCAGAAGAAGCGGTACACAAACTCAGTCATTTCTGGGTCATGCGTGAAAAACACCGATTGTAACAAACAGGAGGACGGAACACTTACCATGTCGAGCTCCTGGGAGACTCTCCGTTTGCGGAGCTCCTCCATACGGTCACTGACGTCACTGAAGCAGGTGTTGTAGTACTCCGAGTACTCCTGAGCAAGGTCATCTATGTTGCCCAGAGAACCATCCTAAAAAAAATGAGAAACAAAGGGAAGTTTAGCCAAAATATCCTATCGAACTAAAACAGTCAGATTATCAAAGTCCGCTGACAAATGGACGGAAAATAAGATCATTTCCAACGCCACCATATTTCATAAAAAAGTTACAAAAGACCGAAGAGTTCCTTAACCCTTTAACCTCTGAGATATTATTCCAGGTAAACGTACTGCTGTGAGTATGTGCTGGTGTTCTTTTCTTCAGTGGTTTTGTTTTACTGTGTGTTTTAGGTCAAAACAGGGTGGAATAACAGGAAAAGACAAAGAGAGGAACTGAGGTTTTGACTAAATAAAGCACTCAGAATGTACATTAATAAGAGATTTAGGATGTTAGAACATGAACTGTGAACTGGAACTCATTGAACAACGACACAGATTTGAATTTAGGCCCAGTAGTTTTTGTTTTTGGGGCTTTTTTTTTTTTCTTAATCAGTCCAGCTGCTTTTTGACACCTGGTTGAACTCCAAAAAGCAGTTACACGGTCAAAAAAAAGAAGAAAATGACCATCAAAATGAGCAAGAACAGCCAAAGTGATCAATAAAATGAACAAAAATATATAATAAACCAACAAATGAATAAGTAACACGAACAAAATATGCCACAAACTGAACAAAATTGATGAAAAAATGATCGAATGAAAAACAAAATGTAGAAAAATAAACAATATAAGCAACTAAAAAAAAAAAAAAAAACTAATACAATGTTTAAAAATACTAAACATGAAAAAATATGTGAATAAAATAACTAAAATAAAGAAAAAATGTACATCAATAAGAGATTTAGGATGTTGGACATGAACTGTGAACTGGAACACATTGAATAACGACAAGGATTTAAATTTGGGCCCAGTAGTTTTTGTTTTTGGGGCTTTTTTTTTTTTTTCTTAATCAGTCCAGCTGCTTTTTGACACCTGGTTGAACTCCAAAAAGCAGTTACACGGTCAAAAAAAAGAAGAAAATGACCATCAAAATGAGCAAGAACAGCCAAAGTGATCAATAAAATGAACAAAAATATATAATAAACCAACAAATGAATAAGTAACACGAACAAAATATGCCACAAACTGAACAAAATCGATGAAAAAATGATCAAATGAAAAACAAAATGTAGAAAAATAAACAATATAAGCAACTGAAAAAAAAAACCAAAAACTAATACAATGTTTAAAAATACTAAACATGAAAAAATATGCGAATAAAGTAACTAAAATAAAGAAAAAATGTACATCAATAAGAGATTTAGGATGTTGAACATGAACTGTGAACTGGAACACACTGAACAACAAGGATTTAAATTTGGGCCCAGTAGTTTTTGTTTTTGGGGTTTTTTTTTTTTTTTTTCTTAATCAGTCCAGCTGCTTTTTGACACCTGGTTGAACTCCAAAAAGCAGTTACACGGTCAAAAAAAAGAAGAAAATGACCATCAAAATGAGCAAGAACAGCCAAAGTGATCAATAAAATGAACAAAAATATATAATAAACCAACAAATGAATAAGTAACACGAACAAAATATGCCACAAACTGAACAAAATCGATGAAAAAATGATCGAATGAAAAACAAAATGTAGAAAAATAAACAATATAAGCAACTAAAAAAAATAAATAATACTAATACAATGTTTAAAAATACTAAACATGAAAAAATATGTGAATAAAATAACTAAAATAAAGAAAAAATGTACATCAATAAGAGATTTAGGATGTTGGACATGAACTGTGAACTGGAACACATTGAATAACGACAAGGATTTAAATTTGGGCCCAGTAGTTTTTGTTTTTGGGGCTTTTTTTTTTTTTTTTCTTAATCAGTCCAGCTGCTTTTTGACACCTGGTTGAACTCCAAAAAGCAGTTACACGGTCAAAAAAAAGAAGAAAATGACCATCAAAATGAGCAAGAACAGCCAAAGTGATCAATAAAATGAACAAAAATATATAATAAACCAACAAAGGAATAAGTAACACGAACAAAATATGCCACAAACTGAACAAAATCGATGAAAAAATGATCGAATGAAAAACAAAATGTAGAAAAATAAACAATATAAGCAACTGAAAAAAAAAACAAAAACTAATACAATGTTTAAAAATACTAAACATGAAAAAATATGCGAATAAAGTAACTAAAATAAAGAAAAAATGTACATCAATAAGAGATTTAGGATGTTGGACATGAACTGTGAACTGGAACACACCTCTAATTTTTCATTTCAGTGGATTTTGTTGGTTATTTTTGTTCTTTTTACTCATTTTTTTTAATCATAAAATATTTACAAAACACTAAATAACATGAAAAAAATGAATATCGTAAAAAAAACCAAAAAAAAGGAAACTCAATACAACACTGCAAACAGTAAAAACAAAGAAACTGCAAGGAAAACGGTGTAAAAAAACAAACAAAAAAAAAAGCCCAAATCATTTCTTTTCATACCGAGTCGGTCTCACTCTGCTCTGTTTTACCCCCCATTCCACAGGTGGTGGTGGGGGGACGCACTGAGCATGCTCACATGTCTATGGAAAGCACAAGGTCTATTCTATCAGCACGTTTAGGGATGTTTCCTATTGAGCAAACAGTTGAATTTTTATGCATATTTAAAATAAATCAGAAATAAATCAGAATGCTAACCACAGACATGTAAATAAAGTGAGGGTTCTGATTTGTGATATTATAACCCACATGATAATTCATCTTTTAACAGAAGGCTCATTTTACAGCCAAGTATTTTTTTTTTTCTTCTTCAAACCAAACACATAAATCCTCACATCTTCACTGAAGTATTTCCTTTGCGTGTACATAGACTCAACCTTTTACACCAGGCATGTCCAAAGTCCGGCCCGGGGGCCAATCACGGCCCGCGGTCAGATTTTATACAGCCCACAGCTTGGGTTTTATATTATATTATTTATGGCCCGCTGGACTGTTGAACCGAGTACATGAATCATAAAAGGTTCAAATGCAGTTTCTCCGCTCACCTCATGGTGGCAGCACCACTCTAACTCTATCGGGCTCTGTGACTTTGCCGTGAACCTTTTTCGCTAATTTCTAACCATGGCGCCTGTAAATACAAAAACGAAAGTTGACAGTGAGGGCCGCCGCTTCCAGGAGAGATGGGAATTACAATTTTTTTCACTGAAAATTGAGGCAATTATGTTTGCCTAATTTGTCAAGAGACTGTTGCCTTGTTTAACCCTTAATAGGTAACCATCTAAAAATGTTATTTTTTAGTCAGTTACAATACTTTATTGCTTATAGTATGAAAGGATAGCAATGAAACGAAAAAAAAAAATAAAAAAATTGTGCTTTATTTTCCAAATAAATTCTCCTTTTCTGCATGAAGTACAATTCTCCTTTCCATAAAACATTAAAAACGTGGGGTCTGCTGGGACCCCAGGTTACCTATTAAGGGTTAAGGAATTCAATGTAAAGAGACACGAGCAGACAAAACATGCTAACGCATACGACAAGCTAGCAGGGAGTGAGCGCTCCGAAAAAGTGAAGCAAATTCCAGCTGCTTTAAACTCAACAGTGACTCTTCATGTGAACCTGGGAGTTCAAAGAATTCACCACCAAGGCAGGCTACCAAGTTGCCAGGTTAGTTGCCTCTAATTGCTGGTGTTATGTACTTGTAGATGTGACACACAATAATTACTTTCTGAATGATTTTGTGAAAGACAAGAGTAAGAGTCATATGTTTTCATCTTAAATGTTAACAGACTTTGCATTACTGAGTAATATATGAGTAATGATTACTCATATAAGTCATGTTTAAAATGAATGTGGGGTTAAGATTTTTATCAACTTGGAAGTTCACTCAAAAAAAAAAAATTAAGCCAAAAATGTTGACTTTATGTATTTTAATTACATGTAAATTTTCCATGTAATTTCATTACATAAGTTTAATGTAAAGAGTTGCATTTAATACAATGTTTTTTTCTATCATATTAAGTCAATACGAATAAATTAAATGCCTTCAGTCAGATTTGCTTTAGTTAATGCAAACTTTTACATAAACTGTGTTTCACTGTGACGCTCAGCCTTTTTATGTGATCTATTAAATAAAGTTTACTTTATTTGTTTAGATTCACTTTATACTAAGCATATTCACATTATGTTTGACTTTTTCGGATAAATATTTTAATGTGCGCTGTTTTTATATTTATTTTTATTTCATTGTATTTCTCTCAAATTTCATTTTATTTCTTGATGTATAATCAAATCTTAATGTATTTTAATATTGTATTTTTTCAATCAATGTGAAGCACTTTGGGCTACAATTTCTGTATGAAAGGTGCTATACAAATAAAGTTTATTATTATTATTATTATTATTATTATTATTATTATTATTATTATTATTATTAAATAAACTTTAAATTTCATATATTTCAGTTACATTTTACTTTAAAATATTACTTCATGTTTATTAGAGCCAAGAATCATTTTTTTGAGTGTTTAAGATACTCTATACAGTTTGTTCTATGTTATCTGACTCCAGATGTGAAAGGAAGGCAGAATTGTTTTGGGTTTTTTTTTTTTGTTTTTTTTTTAAATTTGTTCACACCTGAGTGGCTCAGATTTGGTTACATTGCCATTTTAAAAAATGATATTGTGACAATGAAAACTAGAAGCACTCGGAGAGCGCAGACCTCCGCCAAGGCTGATCAGTGCCCCCCCCCGTGGGCCCCCCCACCCCTGATCACCACCAAAATTTAATCATTTCTTCCTTATCCCATTTCCAACAAACCCTGAAAATTTCATCCAAATCTGTCCATAACTTTTTGAGTTATGTTGCACACTAACGGACAGACAAACAAACAAACCCTGACAAAAACATAACCTCCTTGGCGGAGGTAATAAAAATGTTGTAGAACAGCGCATTTATGTGTAATTTTTACTGTTTAAAAAATGTCTGAAGGGACCACTGGCCCCTGGCAATGTCCACATTATCAGATCTGGCCCTCTTGAAAAGAAGTTTGGACACCCCTGTTTTACACTCTAAAATAAAATGATGCTTCAGGGCAGGAAATGGAGCTTGTTGAAGTCTGTTAGTACAAGTACAGTCCCTTCATCTTTATTTTCCAGAGCGCAGCTTTATAAAACTACCGCCACATGCACTTACAATTAGCGGCATATACCAGGTACCTACTGCTGATGGCATGTGTTCGTGTTAACCTGGCATGGCTGGAGTGTGGCACAGGCACTTAAACATAATCACTCCCATATTAGTGTTTCCTGCAGCCTGGGAGATCTACAAGAGTCAATGAATATTTTAGTTTAAGTAGCAGAGAAAGAACGGAGTTGTGAATTGTCATTGGGGTACATGTGGTTTTTGGGTTGTTAATGTATAGATTGAGAAACAATGCAAGTAAAAAGACATCGGTTCCATATAGGGTTCCACAAGTTAGGCCTAAATTTATGGTTTTTTTACACTTTATTTTTCTTGTTTGATTTCTGTACAATACAAAACAAACATAAGGGACATTTGTAGGGATGCACCGATACCACTTTTTTCCAGACCAAGTACGAGTACAAGTACTTACATTTGAGTACTTGCTGATACCGAGTACCGATACGAGTACTTAATAATCCCATTCCAGTTCTTAGTTCCTTTTGTAAATGTGCTTTATTGTCGTTGTCATTAGTCTGACTGGAACAAAGTGCTGCTACTGACATTTAATGTGTTGGAATGAGCGTTTCTCAATTAAACCACCAGGGGGCGCCGCTCTGAATTAACCGTACTGGACAAATACCACGAAGAAGAGTAAAGTTTTTTTTTTTTTTGACTTGGGTTTTACAGATTTGATGAAAAATTGGTGAAGAAAGTCTTACGAAGCTTTGAAGACTTTTTTAAGGTATTTCATGCAGATTTGGAAGACTTTTAAGACTTGTTATGTGACCAACTTTAAAATAAATTATATAAGTCCTATAACAATTCTTTATCTCTATAGCCTAAGTATCACGAATCCATAAGTCTCTCCAAGATTATGCACCTGAATTTCGTCCCTCACGGTGAACAATTCTGAAATGTACTCCACCAAAAACATTCCATTTGTTTACAAACAGAGCCGGTAAGTCACTCGGGCTTTTTTGGAAATTTGTCACAACATTCATTGTGGGAAACGGAGTTACACTCAGCCGCAGTAGCTACATCAATGACAAACATGTCGACCAAGTGAAAGCAGGTGCGTGAAACTCTGCTTCCCACAAAGCATGTTGCGACAAATTTTCCCAAAATGCCCGAGTTCACCGTGAGGGAAGAGATTCAAGTGAGTAATCGCGGAAAGATTTACAGATTCGTGATACTTTGGCTATGACTCGGGTTTTACAGATTTGATGAAAAATTGGTGAAGAAAGTCTTACGAAGCTTTGAAGACTTTTTTATGGTATTTCATGGAGATTTGGAAGACTTTTAAGACTTGTTATATGGCCAACTTTAAAATAAGTTGGTCATATAACAATTCTTTATCTCTATAGCATAAGTATCACGAATCCGTAAGTCTCTCCATGATTACGCACCTGAATTTCGTCCCTCACGGTGAACAATTTCGAAATGTACTCCACCAAAAACAATCCATTTGTTTACAAACAGAGCCGGTAAGTCACTCGGGCTTTTTCGGAAACTTGTCGCGACATGCACGGTGGGAAGCGGAGCTACACTCAGCCACAGTAGCAACAACAACAAACATGTCGACCAAGCGAAAGCAGGTGCGTGAAACTCTGCTTCCCACAAAGCATGTCGCGACAAATTTTCCCAAAATGCCCGAGTTCACCGTGAGGGAAGAGATTTAAGTGCGTAATCCCAGAAAGACTTAAAGATTCGTGATACTTAGGCTATGACTCGGGTTTTAGAGAGTTGATGAAAAATTGGTGAAGAAAGTCTTACGAAGCTTTGAAGACTTTTTTAAGGTATTTCATGCAGATTTGGAAGACTTTTAAGACTTGTTATATGGCCAACTTTAAAATAAGTTGGTCATATAACAATTCTTTATCTCTATAGCCTAAGTATCACGAATCCGTAAGTCTCTCCATGATTACGCACCTGAATTTCGTCCCTCACGGTGAACAATTTCGAAATGTACTCCACCAAAAACAATCCATTTGTTTACAAACAGAGCCGGTAAGTCACTCGGGCTTTTTTGGAAATTTGTCACAACATTCATTGTGGGAAACGGAGTTACACTCAGCCGCAGTAGCAACATCAATGACAAACATGTCGACCAAGCAAAAGCAGGTGCGTGAAACTCTGCTTCCCACAAAGCATGTCGCGACAAATTTTCCGAAAATGCCCGAGTTCACCATGAGGGAAGAGATTTAAGTGCGTAATCTTGGAAAGACTTAAAGATTTGTGATACTTTGGCTATGACTCGGGTTTTACAGATTTGATGAAAAATTGGTGAAGAAAGTCTTACGAAGCTTTGAAGACTTTTTTATGGTATTTCATGCAGATTTGGAAGACTTTTAAGACTTGTTATATGGCCAACTTTAAAATAAGTTGGTCATATAACAATTCTTTATCTCTATAGCCTAAGTATCACGAATCCGTAAGTCTCTCCATGATTACGCACCTGAATTTCGTCCCTCACGGTGAACAATTTCGAAATGTACTCCACCAAAAACAATCCATTTGTTTACAAACAGAGCCGGTAAGTCACTCGGGCTTTTTCGGAAACTTCTCGCGACATGCACGGTGGGAAGCGGAGCTACACTCAGCCACAGTAGCAACAACAACAAACATGTCGACCAAGCGAAAGCAGGTGCGTGAAACTCTGCTTCCCACAAAGCATGTCGCGACAAATTTTCCCAAAATGCCCGAGTTCACCGTGAGGGAAGAGATTTAAGTGCGTAATCCCAGAAAGACTTAAAGATTCGTGATACTTAGGCTATGACTCGGGTTTTAGAGAGTTGATGAAAAATTGGTGAAGAAAGTCTTATGAAGCTTTAAAAACTTTTTTAAGGTATTTCAAGGAGATTTGGAAGACTTTTTATGACTTTAAAATAAGTTGGTCATATAACAATTCTTTATCTCCATAGCCTAAGTATCATGAATCCATAAGTCTCTCCAAGATTACACACCTGAATCTCTTCCTTCACGGTGAACAATTTCGAAGTGTACTCCACCAAAAACAATCCATTTGTTTACAAACAGAGCCGGTAAATCACTCGGGCTTTTTCGGAAATTTGTCACGACATGCATTGTGGGAAGCGGAGCTCCACACAGCCGCAATAGCAACAACAACAAACATGTCGATTAAGTGAAAGTGGGTGCGTGGAACTCTGCTTCCCACAAAGCGTGTCGCGACAAATTTCCGAAAATGCCCGAGTGACCTACCGTCTCTTTTTGTAAACAAATGGGCTGTTTATGGTGGAGTACACTTCAAAATTGTTCACCATGAGGGAAGAGATTCAGGTGCGTAATTACGGAAAGACTTACGAATTCAGATATGCAACTCTAAAGACTTTTTAAAGGTATTACATGCATATTTGGAAATTCAAGACTTTTTTTTCAGACCCTGCAGGAACCCAGTCCATCCAAACACCCCCCCTAAAAATCCTCCCATTAACAGTCTGTATGTTTTGGCCTCTTATTCCCTGTTATCAGACCCAATACAGGGATCGTCTCTTCTAGCAATAGTTTAGTTCCTGGTTTTTGTCTTTAGTCGTGGCTCATATCAAGGATGCCCTTTACCGTTCCTCAAGACATTCACCCAACTTTCTATTCACACACTTTTCCGGCTTGCCATAGTTTAGATCTGCACAGTTCCTGTCTTTGTGTGGAGGATGAGTTTAGGTTTGAGGGAGGAAGCGATGGTCCAAACAGTGAAGCCCTTACCCAACACAAAAGGCTTTGGGTGTAATGTTGGACCCTGACCTCAGGGTTCCATTTGGAAACATTATTAGGATTAAAATCAGCGTTCTATAAATACAACCCAGCGTATAGAAACTATAAACACACAACTGACCTGTCTGCTTTTACTTCAGATCCTGGGGTTTTTAGTCAATACAGTTACCTAGATACTATAGAATACTACTGCTGCTACTACTACTACTCCTGCTTACTAAGACTACTCTTATTATTATTATATATTGTTATGACCATTACAGTTACCACATTATTCTAACTTTTATGCTGCTATTATTAAACTATACATAATATGAACTAATGGTGATGTTTTACATGTATGTTCTTATCAGTTTTAAGTTTGTTTTTAGTACTGACTTCCATTGTGTTTATGTATATTAGCGTGGAAGTACGGCTGTGATTTCCATTTTGTGTAGGACACTATTGAAAAAGAGATTTTTAATCTCAATGAGCTTTTTTTTCCCTGGTTAAATAAAGGTTATAATAATAATAATAAATATATACATATATGTATAATATACATACATAAATACAATATAATTAGTTATTTGTTGTTATTGCTATGATTATTAGCATATTATTATTATTATTATTATTATTATTATTATTATTATTATATATTGTTATGACTATTACAGTGACCACCTTATTATAACTTTTATGCTGTGATTATTAAACTATACATACATATATGTATAATATACATATATAAATACAACATAATTTGTTATTTGTTGTTATTATTGTTGTTATGATTATGATTATCATATATTGTTAGGACTATAACGGTTACCACCTTATTGTAACTTTTATGCTGTGATTATTAAACTATATATATATATATATATATATATATATATATATATATATATATACACACACACACACACACACATATATATATACATATGTATGTATAGTATAGTATACATACATAAATACAACATAATTAGTTATTTCTTGTTATTATTGTTGTTATGATTATGATGATGATGATTATGATTATGACTATGATTCTTCTTATTATTATTATTCTTATTATTATTCTTATTATTATTATTATTATTATTATTATTATTATTATATTACATTACATTACCACCTTGCTACTTGTTATTTCTACAAGAACTTCACAGTGTGCAATTGCCTGGTTTTTCACCAGTTTTTTTACTGTTTTCTTGTTTAGAGTTATTGTTTTGCTATTTTCCTGTAGTATTTCTTGTTGCGCTGCTATTGAAACCTTAATTTCCTGAGGGTTTTGCCCAAAGGATCAATAAAGTCCTATCTAATCTAATCTAATCTAATCCAATCCAATAACCACAGCCTTACAAGTACTATACTGTATTAAAAGATATCGGAAATTTTCTGAGGTTTAGAGTAACTTCTTTGATACAATGTGGGAAAGAAGCCTGACTCCCATGCCTTGGCTGGGTAAAAATGTAGGCCATTCTAGCGGTGACGGCCAACTCCTGAATATTCATCAGTGTTGATCTAATCTGTGCCAGGCAGACAGCTAGCATTGAGTCACTGTGCAAGGTCCGAACAGTCTCTCTCAGTCTCTGTCTTTGTCAACCGGACTCCCCTATCTGAGTGCCAGGCCACAAATGAATGGATCACTGTGAGTGTGTGTGAGTGCACCACACACACACACACACACACACACACACACATATATACATGCACACACAGGGGGCATAGGGCCTTCTTTAGAGATCGCCGTCTAGTCGGGGAGAACGCACATTAGCATGCTTGCACAGGCCTGCAGGAAATTTCACAAACACCGACACCAAAACAAACTGCCGCAGACCAATAATAAACAACTATTTAACCGACTTATGAAATTACCAACGCGACATATCTCGGACAAACTCTAGTCCAGCTCGGCCGGCTGTCATCCATCCACTCGCTGTCATTAGTTGAGAAATCGCTCTGTGTTCAGACATATGTTTGGAGATGACTGAGGCCCCGGTGGGAACACTCCCTGAACAGACACATGCTATTCCCTTCATTGCTCAAGTTGACTGAAAGCACGCTCTCATTACAGAACTCCAGGATGTTTTAATCATCGTACGAATTCCGAGGCTGCGCCGATCCGTTCAGCACATCGAAAATATAACAGCCAAACCTACCCTGAGAGCATGCACGCTGCACACAGAGCTGCAATTAAGAGAAATATTGATGATAAAGCTCAACATTTCACGCTCTGTATGCTGAGATAAGGACTTGAACAGGGGTATGGAGTCCACATTCAGCCCAGTATGACCTGAAGTGGGCCAGACCGGTACAATAACAACAGTAAAAACTAGGGCTGCTCGATTATAGACAAAAAAAAAAAAAAAAAATCACGATTATTTTAGCAATAATTGAAATCACGATTATTAAAAACGATTATTTGTTAACCTTAAAGTTGTTTATTTTTTTCTTGCAAAACAATGTAAAATATACTCTTTAACCCTTTCATGCATAGTGGTCACTACAGTGGACAGTTCTTCTCCAGCTGTTCTCTTGTATTTTCATGGGTTTTGTTGTTTTAGTTCCATATCAGCCAACACTGTGGACGCTTATGCACCATCCCATACACTGACATTCATACCATTACTGTAACTACTACTGTTACTGTTCTTGATAAACCTGATCTGCAGTGACATGTTTGAATGGAAATCAATTGCTAATAAAAATTGGGAATATGATAAAAAGCAAAAAAAAAAAAAACATCAGATTAGCAGCATTAAAAGTGTTTGATTTTGTATATCACTTTCTGATATTCAAAAATTAAGCACATGGAGTCCAGCGGAGTGGGCATTTTTGGAACTCCACAAAAAATTATGAAGGTAGATTTGTTTCTTTATTGCTTCAACCCCAAAAAAATTTCATTTAAAAAAAAAAAAAAAAATCCAATAATAATAATGATGATGATGATGATGATGATGATAATAATAATAAAAATCACTTCAATCAAGGAGAAAAGTGTTCACATGCAATTTTTTGGATCATATTTTTTTTTTCATTCAAACACTTTTTTTATTGATTTTTTTTTTTTTTTCTTTTTAGTTAAAGCAATAAAGAAACAAATCATAAAAAAACAGGTTTATTAAAAAAATCAATTGCATTTTTTTTCATGTCAAAAGAGGAATAAAAACACTCAGGGATAAAAATCTTGATTAAGGCTCTTAAAATTCATGCATGAAAAGGTTAAACATAAATAAAGCTTTTAACCACTAAAACAAAGTATGTTCACTTTTGTACAAAACAAAAAAAATCTTTGAATGCAAATAAGTGTACTGTAAATTCAAGTATGTTTCCTTTTGTAAACAAATAGTGCACTGGAATTCAACTGCTATAGACTTGCCATAGAACTGTAGCAATAAAAAAAAAAAAAAAAAAACTCACGTAAAGTGCAAATTATAAATTCAAGTATGTTCAGTGTAGTATGAAACATAGTAAATTCAGTGGCGTGAGGTTTCAGTTAAAGCCTATAGAATATGAACGTTAGGGTTATACAGGTTAAGGTTAGGTTAATACGGGAGTTGCAGCGTAAAGAGATTTGGAGACTGAAGATTGCATTGCGGACGAAGTTGTAGACGGAGTTGTTTTTATGCGTTTTAGTTTTTCATAAGATTACGATTAAGGTGGCGGTGGTTAAACTTTAGATGGTTAAAAAGGTTTGTTGTGTTAGCGGTCGGTGCGGACACAACTACGAAACACTTTTTGCACGTGATGAGTTTTTGCTCTTCGTCTTCTTCATCAAACCCAAAGTGATTCCATACAATTGAATTGGACTTGCCTTTTTTGTTTACCAAGCACTTCTGCTGCGATTCTCCTGCCATTTTTCCAGACCGCTAGGTACAACTTTCCTCTTGGGGTGGACCTGCCGGCTAGCAGGCAGCTGTAGCTTAGAGGGGGGCGGGGCAGAGCAGCTCATGGTAGCTTGCGTGCGCGTGAATTAAAACAACTCACAATTAATAATCGTTTTTTCTCGATTACATAATTTTTGTAATCGTTGCGTGTAATAATCGTAATTGAATTTCGATTAATTGCACAGCCCTAGTAAAAACTAGACAAGCACTCGTAGAGCACAGACCTCCGCCAAGACAGATCAGTCCCCCCCCCCCCCTCGATCACCACCAAAATTTAATCATTTGTTCCTTGTGCCAGTATCAACATTTCCTGAAAATTTCCTGAAAATCCATCCATAACTTTTTCAGTTATGTTGCTAACTCACCAACGAACAAACAAACTAGAACAGCACTCTGAGAGCACAGACCTCCGCCAAGGCACATCTGTCATCCCCCCCGATCACCACCAAAATGTAAACATTTCTTCCCGGTGCCAGTATCAACATTTCCTGAAAATTTCCTGAAAATCCGTCCATAACTTTTTGAGTTATTTTGCTAACTAACTAACCAACAAACAAACAAATCCTGGCAAAAACATAACATCGGCTTCCTGTTAAAACCTGCGAAGTGACATTTTTGGTGGGAAATAAAAACCTGTTATCTTCCTGATTATAGCTTCAAATTTCAGTCTCCTGTGAAAGTTGTTTACATTCCATCATAAGTACCAACATTAAAGGAACAGATATTTTTTTTGTCATATTTCACAGTTTCCCATTATATAAACAGTTTTTTTGTTTCTCCTGTAAAATTTGCCAAAAGTCACATAGCAGGTTTTATCAGGAAGCTGACGATAACCTCCTTGGCGGAGGTAAAAATACAATTATTAGTGTAACGATACAGAAAAATTTCGGTTCAGTACGTTTTCGGTACAGTGAAGGAGACCATGGGGGTGGGTATAGACCAGGGGTGTCAAACTCATTTTAGTTCAGGGGCCAAATCCTCCCAATATGATCTGTAGTGGGCCGGACCAGTGAATTAATAACATATTAATATATAAATAATGCCAACTCCAAACATTTCAATGTATTTTATTATGAAAAAGTAAAATTACATTACGGAAACGTTTACATCTATAAACTGTCCTTTTAAAAATGTGAATAACATGAAGAACCATGGAAAAACTGAAATTTATTAAGAAAAATAAGTGCAATTTTAACTCTATTCTGCCTCTGCTTATCATTTGTAAATGTGCATTACAATTTACAGATTACAATGGATCTGCAAATTTACAAAATATTTTAGTGACTGGCAGAAAATTAGTAAAATTGCATTTACTTCTCTGAACACATTTCTAGTTTTTCATATTTTTTGTGAGAGGCTAGTTTGTAAATTTACATATTTTCATCTAATTACACTTTTTTTACACTGAAACAGTGGAAAAATTTTGAATTGTCATTATTCGTACGTTTTTAATGGTAGTATTTTACTGATCTGACCCACTTGAGACTATAGTAGGGCTTTATATGGGCCCTAAAGTAAAACCATTGACTGTTAATATCTTCAGTGTAATTTTTGCATTTCACAAATTCATCCTACGGGCCGGATTGGACCCTTTGGCGGGCCGGATTTGGCCCCCGGGCCGCATGTTTGACACCTGTGTTTTAGCAAGTGCGGCTCCAACGTTTTATGCTAAGAGGAGGAAAACTAACACACTAAGGTTGAAATTTTGAGTTTCAAATTTTGAGTATTTCAGTGATGGTTAACATCCTTCATTAAGATCTTCAGTGTAATTTTTGCACAAATTCATCCCACGGGACAGATCGGACCCTTTTGGTGGTCCAGTTTTGGCTCGCGGACCGTATGTTTGACCCCTGTGGTGTCGAAGATCGTGCAAACACCCGTGTGTGTGCGTAGATAGCTGAGATTCCTCCAGTTCTCCAGGGGCATTAGCTCACTGGGGTACGATGCAGCTGACCCTCACACCAACACCACCTTGTAAAGTGATCCTGCATGTGCTCTGTTATGTATATCATGTTAAGAGACAGCACGTGAAAGCAAGTGGAGAGTGCATTTGCCTTTTGGGAGAATACACAGCAGGCAACGGGACGAGTTAACCCACAGGTGTCAAACATGCGGCCCGGGGGCCAAATCCGGCCCGCCAAAGGATCCAATCTGGCCCATGGGATAAACTGTGAAATATAAAAATTACACTGAAGAAATTAACAATTGAGGATGTCAAAATAATTTTAATTCGGATTCCACATACAGACCAATTAGATCTCAAGTGCCAGTAAAATACTATCATATTAAACCTATAAATAATGAAAACAGCCAATTTTATCCTTGTTTTAGTGTAAAAAAAAAAAAAGTAAAAAATACATGAAAATGCTTATATTAAAAACTGTTATTTTACAAAAAAACTGTGAAAAAACTACGTCTTAAGATAAGTAAATGCAATTTTACCAATATTCTGCCTGTTATTAAATGTTTCATTCATTTGTAATTGTAATGTAAGTTGTAATGCACATGTGTAAATGATAAACTGATAATCTGAGGCAGAATATTGGTAAAATCGGACTTGTTTTTCTTAAGATGTTTCCAGTTGTTCGTGTTATTCAGATTTTTGTAGATGTTACAAAAAAATAATAAATCTTGAATTAAGCAAAAAAAAAATCTTGAATTAAACAAGAAAATCTTGAATTGATCCAAAAAAAAAAAAAAAAATCGTGGATTAAGCAAAAAAAAAAAGTTGAATTAAGCAAAAAAAAAAAAAAAATCTTGAATTATGCAAAAAAAAAAATCTTGAATAAAGCACAAAAAAAAAAAATAAATCACTTAAGGAAGGTTAAATATAGGGAAAAAAATCTTAGCTTTTACATTAAATTATTAATATCTTTGCTGAAAAAGTCACTTTTCCTCAGTTTTCTCTGTTTTTTCATATAATAACCCCAACTTTACTCTGAGCTTTTATGAACATCTACATGATTAGCAAATTAAATATAGGAAAATACCTGAGTTTCACTGAAAAAACACAAAATTCAGAAGATAAGATTACAATAAATGATAAATCACTTAAGGAAGATTAAATATCGGGGAAAAAATCTTAGCTTTTACATAAAATTATTGATATCTTTGCTGAAAAAGCCACTTTTTCTTCAGTTTTCTCTCTTTTTCATAAAATAACTCAACTTTAATCTGAGCTTTAATCAACATCTACATGATTAGCAAATTAAATAAAGGAAAATACCGGAGTTTCACTGAAAAAACACAAAATTCAGAAGATAATATTACAATAAGGTTAAATATAGGGGAAAAAATCCTAGCTTTTACATTAAATTATTGATATCTTTGCTGAAAAAGCCACTTTTTCTTCAGTTTTCACAACTTTAATGTGAGCTATTATAAAAATCTACATGATCAGTAAATTAAACATAGGGGAAAAAAAACTGATTTTCACTGAAAAAACACAAATCAGTTCTGTTCTGTACGTTCAGTTATTGATATCTTTACTGAAAAAGTCACTTTTCCTCAGTTTTCTCTGTTTTTTCATATAATAACTCTAACTTTACTCTGAGCTTTAATGAACATCTACATGATTAGCAAATCAAATATAGGAAAATACCGGAGTTTCACTGAAAAAACACAAAATTCAGAAGATAATATTACAATAAATGATGATAAATCACTTACGGAAGGTTAAATATAGAGAAAAAAATCCTAGCTTTTACATTAAATTATTGATATCTTTGCTGAAAAAGCCACTTTTTCTTCAGTTTTGTCTCTTTTTCATTAAATAACTCTCAACTTTAATCTGAGCTTTAATGAACATCTACACGATTAGCAAATTAAATATAGGAAAATACCTGAGTTTCACTGAAAAAAAACACAAAATTCACAAGATAATATTACAATAAATGATAAATCACTTAAGGAAGGTTAAATATAGGGGAAAAAATCCTAGCTTTTACATTAAATTATTGATATCTTTGCTGAAAAAGACACTTTTTCTTCAGTTTTCTCTCTTTTTCATAAAATAACTCAACTTTAATCTGAGCTTTAATGAACATCTATGATTGGTATATTTAATATAGGAAAATGATGATTTCTGATCTGCCTTGGCGGAGGTCTGCGCTCTCAGAGTGCTTTTCTAGTTATTAATCATTTTTATTTTACTTACAAAATTGCAGCAACAAGAATCTACAAGTCACCAGAAATAAAAAAGTAACAAGCAAAAACCAAAACAAACAAACAAAAAAAGAAATTAGCCACGAGGGAAAAACAAAAAACTGATAGATGAAAATAGGCAAGAACCAAGACAATAGACAAAAAACACAAGGAGGAAAAAAAAAACAGTTATTATTTATTGATTATTATGTTATTATTTTACAAGCCCCGCCCACTTGAGATCCCATTGGGCTGAATGTGGCCTCTGAACTAAGTCCAGTTTAGAAATGGAGGCTAGAGAAGGAATGATTTGTAGGTGAGTGACTAGAACAGCTGTAGGATGAGCACAGGATAAAACATCTGGAGTCTGGAAAAAGAAAACCTTCCAAAAAAAAAAAAAAAAAACCTTATATAAACGATTCTACGGCTGAGAATTCTAAACATCAGATGCCCTTCTGCTTTAACCGTCCTGGAAAACATGCACAGTGTGTACGTGTGAAAGCACAAACCAGTAGAGCTAATCTGTTAAACAGTTCCACTCCATAAATATCTTTCGAAACCATTTTCAAAATGATTTAAACCGAATTATAAACACATCTAGTTTCACAGAGCGTGTTTGAAACTGAGACTAATACTGTTTGGGCTGATGTCATAAACTCCTCCACCCTGGATGTGAGAGCGGCCAACTCCCCGCTTTGACTCAAACAATAGCAACGACAGACATGCAAGCAAAAAAAAAAAAAAAAAAAAAAAAAAAAAAACAACCCCAAACGTGTGAGAATGTGTTTCTGGGTATTTGCAGTAACTAGAGTATATTTACTCTCCATTAAAGTTGCTACTCTCAGTGAATAGATGTGATTTCTCAGACTTTAGACAACGTGATATCAGGACTCATGTAAATATACACAGCACTTCTAATTGGTGTGTTATAGGGCTGGGCGATAGAACGGTAGCAATATATATCGCGATGTAACTTTTCCTCGAGAGGAATATGAAACATGCTCGATATAATTTCGATAAAATTCATTCGTCCATGTTTTGACAGACGTGAGAGCAGCCAATCATAACACTGGGTTACAAAAAAAATGTTTCTTGCAAGTTGTCTAGGTTTTTTCAACTGAATTCGGACCATTTTGCACCGCTAAATCCAAAAAGGACATCTGTTTTTCTCAATCAGGTCAGGTTTTTTTTTTTTTTGCTAATTTGATTTTGAAAAATTTGATCTTCTCACAAAATTGATGACATTTTTGTGACTTTATCAGTTGATTTTTTTTATATAGTTCTCACCCAAAATAGGTTTTAAGAGAAAAAAAAATCATTTTCTAACAGGATGTATTTATTAAGTGTTACAAACTGTAGCAGAATACGTCAGGCTTATTTTTGCAAGATCTTCTAGTCGAAGCCATTTCATTCACCTGTAATATTAAAAAAAAACATTAATCAGAAATTGGCAAAAGTCAAATCTTCAGAACTCGTTTATTGCAAGAAATAGGAAAGAATTTTGTATCATATGATGTGAAAATGCCCATAAATGTAAGCAAAAATATTAAAAAGCCAATATGTAGCATAGTTCAGAAAGTTGACCTGATTGAGCAAAATTAATGTGATTTTTGGATTCAGCACACCAAAATTCTCCTAAATCAGCTCCAAAAACTTCAACAATACATTTGTTGTTGACCAGTGTTATTAACCCTTAGGGGTCTGAGGCTATTTATGAGCACTATTGAGTTTGCCTTTATATACTATATAACAAAATCTTTACTATACCCATGTTTGGTGTCTTTTTTTTCAGCACAACTTCATCTATTTTTTCACTTTAACCCACTATATCAACACAAAAGGCCAAAAAACACCAAAAAATATAAAATCCGATTTGAAAAATGTATATAATTTATTGCATAAATAACACAAAGAATTAAAATTGTAATAAATTAAAAGTATACTCAAATATTTGACATAAAAGTGGTCTCATCCTGCTGGTCCTCCCTGTTTTTACATCCGGTTCAGGTGGGGGTCATTCTCACCCTTACCTGTAATGCTAATACAGTCTGTGGATTAGAATTCGCGGATTCTGCCATTTTTTTCCCCGTTTTGAAAAAGAACAAAAAATGACAAAAGATATGGTAAGAAATATAACGCCTGCCCACGTCATTTTCATACTTTTCTTCACGTTTGCTCTCTCTCTCGACAAAAAATAGTGATTTGATTTATATCGTGATATGATTTTTTTTTCCATATCACCCAGACCTAGCATGTTATCTGTATGCATTGTAAGTTTTCCGCGTCAATGTTCACGGCGTTATTAGCGTCAAATACCACGCACTGATGGTTAGGGTTAGGGATATATAAACTGGAGATTTTGGCGTAAATTGACTCATGATCAAATTGAGTTGAAAAAGACGTGAAAGGTCAAAAATGCATCGGTATAGTACGCTAAATGCCATAAGAACTAGAGGTAGACAGATTTTTTAAAATTTTGTCCATCAACCTTCATTTTTCTTTTGAAAGTCGATATTTGATCAGTAGTAAAAATGTTATTTTTGCCACTTATGGGTAAAGTACCAAATATGGTAACTTCAGCTGGCCAATATATCAGGCTGATATATAAATTTTTTTTTTTTTTTTTTTTTTGGAAAGCCAATATTTGATCTGTAGTAAAAATGTTGTAAGATATTTGATCAGGCACCTGTGTGGGCAGCACTTCAAGTTCCATAAATGTTAAAAGAGTCCTACGTTTATGTGTATTAATAATTTAATTTATATTGCTGCTGCATTAAAATATAAAAATCGTAATTATCTGAGTGTTTCAATCGTATTTTACGGTCAATGTTCTTTAAAAAAAATGTAAAAATTAGCCTTAAAAAAAAAAATCCAGGCTCAAAACTCATCTGTTTAGGACCTCTTTCTCTTTGTAAACACAATTGCATTGTCGAATTTTTTAACCTGCCTTTTATTTTTTACTCTGCTTTATTGCTTGTTTTATACTGTCCTGTTTTACTGTTGTACTGTACAACAGGGGTGTCAAACTCATTTTAGCTCAGGGGCCACATTTAGCTAAATTTGATCTGAAGTGGGCCGAATCACTAAAATAATAACATAATTTTGTATAAATAATGGGAACTCCAAACTTTTCTTTGTATTTCAGAGCGAAAAAATGTAATTTTACATTATGAAAAGGTTTATATCTACAAACTATCCTTTCAAACAATGTGAATAACATGAACAAGCTGAAACAATAAGTGTAATTTTCACAATATTCTGCTTCAGTTTATCATTTCCACATGTTCATTATAACTTACAGACCACAGTGGATCTACAAACACACAAAACATTGAGTAACAGGCAGAATCTTGTTCAAATTGCACTTACTTCTCTTAAGACATTTCAGGTTGCTCATATTTTTCAGGTTATTCATATTTTTTTTGCCAAATTATACTTCGTTTTAGTGTAAATACATGAAAATATTTACATTTACAAAGAGAAAAATTTAGAGCTGTCATTATTTATATGTTATTATGATAGTATTTGACTAGTCCTGCCCACTTTAGATTGAATTGTTCTGAATGTGGAACCTGAACTTAAACGATTGTTAATATCTTAGTGTAATTTTTGCATTTCACAAATTCATCCCAAGGGCCGGACTGGACCCTTTGGTGGGCCGGATTTGGCTCCCGGGCCGCATGTTTGACACCTGTGCTGTACAATGTCCTTGAGTGCCTTGAAAGGTGCCTATAAATAAAATGTATTATTATTATTATTATTATTATTATTATTATTATTATTATTATTATTATTATTATCATCATCATCATCATTATTATTATCACCATTATCATTATTATTATTATTATTATTATTATTATTATTATTATTATTATCACCATTATTATTATCACCATTATTATTATTACTATTATTACTATTATTATTATCATCATTATTATTATCACCATTATTATTATTATTATTATTATTATTATTATTATTATTATTATTATTATTATTATTATTATCATCATTATTATTATCACCATTATTATTATCACCATTATTATTATTATTATTATTATTATTATCACCATTATTATTATTATCACCATCATTATTATTATTATTATTATTATCATCATCATCATTATTATTATTATTATTATTATTATTATTATTATTATTATTATTATTATTATTATTATTATTAAATACATCAAAAATCAGCTGTAGATATCGGCCTTAAAAAACCCATATGGGTCGACCTCTAATAAGAACTGACGTGACACACAACATGATTTCATGAGATCAGTCTGCTTTAAAGAACAGACTGTGTTACAAATCAGTTCTGCTCCAAGACGTTGCACAATTTATGATTCATGATTCAGGGGAAATATTATGGGATACCACCGACATCAATTACTGCTATTGCACCACAACGGTTGAATATTTCTGTAATGCGTAATCCGACTGCTACTGAACCATGACCAAGTTATTTACACAATATTTAATCAAATAGCACTTTTTTCTGCAGTTTTTTTTCTGTTTCGAATTTAATAACTTTTGAATTTACTCTGAGATTTAATGAAGATCAGCAGATTAAATATGGGAAAATACCTCATTTACACTAAAAAAAAACACTAAACACAGAAGATGATGTTATAAGAAATGGTGAAAAAACACTTCAAAAAGGTTAAATAAAGAGAAAAATTAACACAAAAGTAGCGTTGGGTCTTTATGGGTTAAAACTACGTTCAATAGTACATTTAATTTTCATCAGCTCTCATAACTTCTGCTTTTAAAAATAATCATAATGAATATGAACAGACTGTTGGAGGATGTGCAAGTATGACACAGTCAAAAAGAAACTTCCGTTCAGACTAAATAATCTTTTATGTGATATAGAAGATAGTGACTCAGCTCATTACACAGATCAGGACGCTAAAGCTGGTTCTGCTTTTGAAAGAAACCACGAAAGATTTCAGTCATTTATAACCCACAGTCATGGTTTTCTCTGTATTTCTTTTAAAGTACGTCTAGTAAAGCAGTTATCTGCATCTGATTCTAACATTCATTGAAAACAATCTCAGGTCCAATGTGGTCTCCAGGGTCTGTAAGGTCCACCTCTGCATGAACAGTGAGTGGACCTGCTTTGTTAGGTACCAGGAAGTAATGGTACTAATGTAAGGAATGATGTTCAAAGGGAGAATGTGGATGTGGACAGGGGTCTGGATCAGCACTGATGTGGGTCTGATGTTCGAAAATACAGGTTTCTTTCACCTTACATGTGTTTTTCTTGTATTTTTTCATATATATACTTAGATTTTTTTTTTTTTTTTGGTTATAAGTCAGGTTCTCTTGTTCTAAAATTTACGGTTCTTTCACCTTGCATCTGTTTCTCTTGTATTTTTTTTATATATATGCTTAGATTTTTATTTATTATTATTTTTTTTTTTGTTAAAAGTGTTGTTCTAATGTTCTAAAATCTACATGTTCCTTTCACCTTACATGTGTTTTTTTTGTATTCTTTTATACACAGGTGTCAAACATGCAGCCCGGGGGCCAAAACCAGCCCGCCAAAGGTTCCAATCCGGCCCGTGGGATGAATCTATGAAATACAAAAATTACACTGAAGATATTAATAATCAAGGATGTTGAAATAATTTTAGATCAATTCAATCTAAAGTGGATCAGACCAGTACAATACTATCATAATAACGTATAAATAATGAAAAATTCTCCTCTTTGTTTTAGAATAAAAAAATAAAATTAGAATAAAAGTTCCATTTACAGACTATCAAAAAATATGAATATCCTGAACAAATATGAACAATCTGAAATGTCTTAAGAGAAGTACGTAGAATTTTAACAATATTCTGCCTATTACTAAATCTTTAAATTGTGATGCACATGTATAAACGATCGACTTAGGCATAATATTGTTAACACTGCACTTTTTTTCATAAGAATTTTTCAGGTTGTTCATATTTGTTCATGTTATGTTCAAGTACGGTTCGTAGATTTAAACATTTTCATAATGGAATTTTACTTTTTTCACCCAAAAACATAAAGAAAACTTTGCAGTTGACAATATTTATCAGTTGTTGTCCTATTATTTATATTATTTTACTGGTCCAGCCCACGTTAGATCATATTAGGCTGAATGTGGCCCCTGAACTGAAAGGAGTTTGACACCCCTGCTTTTATATACATATATATATATATATATATATATATATATATATACGTATTTTTATATAAATACACTTAGATTTATTTGTTTTTTGTAAAACGTGTTGTTCAGTGTTCTAAAATCTACATGTCCCCTTCACCTTGCATGTGTTTTTCTTGTATTTTTTTTAATATATATATACTCAACTAATACATTTTTTTGTTAAAAGTGATGTTCTAACATTCTAAAATACACATTTCTTTTACCTTACATGTGTTTTCCTTCTTTTTTTTAATATATGTACTCAAATGAATTAATTTTTTGTTAAAAGTGATGTTCTAATATTCTAAAATACACATTTCTTTTACCTTACATGTGTTTTCCTTGTATTTTTTTTTTAAAAATATATATACTCAAATTTATTAATTTTTTTGTTAAAAGTGATGTTCTAATATTCTAAAATACACATTTCTTTTACCTTACATGTGTTTTCCTTGTATTTTTTTTTTAAAAATATATATACTCAAATTTATTAATTTTTTTTGTTAAAAGTGATGTTCTAACATTCTAAAATACACATTTCTTTTACCTTACATGTGTTTTCCTTCTTTTTTTTAATATATGTACTCAAATGAATTAATTTTTTGTTAAAAGTGATGTTCTAATATTCTAAAATACACATTTCTTTTACCTTACATGTGTTTTCCTTGTATTTTTTTTTTAAATATATATACTCAAATTTATTAATTTTTTTGTTAAAAGTGATGTTCTAATATTCTAAAATACACATTTCTTTTACCTTACATGTGTTTTCCTTGTATTTTTTTTATATATATATACGCAAATTTATGAATTTTTTTGTTAAAAGTGATGTTCTAATATTCTAAAATACACATTTCTTTTACCTTACATGTGTTTTTCTTGTATTTTTTTTAATATATATACTCAACTAATTAATTTTTTTGTTAAAAGTGATGTTCTAATATTCTAAAATACACATTTCTTTTACCTTACATGTGTTTTCCTTTGTATTTTTAAAAAAATATATACTTCTTGGATACTTTTTTTCTTGCCACTAATGGGTAAGGAACCAAATATGGTCACTTCATTAACCTTGATTTTCTACTCAACAATAAAAATAAAAAAAATTAGAAAAATTCCACAGAAGTAATTACTTCTTGTCACGTCCTCCAATAACACACTAAGGTTGACATGTTGATTTTCACAGTATTTCTATGAGAGCCCTATAAAGGGTTAAAAAGGACCCAAAAATCCACCAGCCCTGGGCCCTACATATTTGTTCTGGTCTATCCTTTGTGCTCACATTCCTGGCACAGCCCTTCATCACACTGCAGATCACTTTCTTCAGACTGAATTGCGGTGTACATGGCATTAACTATTGTTGCATGGCTAGCCTTGTGACGATCTATTCTCTGAGGGAACGAACAATAACAACAGTTTACAACAGCACCGTGCATCTGATGTCATGTTAGAGCAGCAGACCGAGGATCACTTTCACTCGCAGGGGAACGCCGTGTTGAAATCGCCAACTGGTAACTATTATGTCACAGTTAACGTAAAGTGAACCAATAGAATCTACATACGTGGTAAAAAAAACACGCAGTCGTAACGCCCACCCTGTGACGATCATCCATACAACCAGTACTAGATAATGGTCCGTAACTCCGCCCACTTCCTTTAGCAACTCCAACCGACTTCAACCAATTTAACTTAACGATATTTCAACTTTATGCAAATTAGCTTTAAAACTTTACTACTATGTGTAATGTTTGTCCGTTGCCTTTCTCGTCACCTGCCTAAGGACTACAGATGGAAATTAGCATTGTTGCTACGATCTGGTATATTTATTTACAGCTGCTGTTGTTGATGTTCATTAATATGCACTGTCCCTAATAAATACATAAAATAATAATAATAATAATAATAATAATAACATTTAGGATCAAATCCAAAGAAAGTGAAGAAAAGTAGAAAATCAGTTACTCATGACAATTTTATCCATTTATGGTACCATTAAATGCTACTTTTTACTCATATTAATGTTGCTAGTTCCATTTTTCCTAATTATTAATGCTAGAAATTGTTACTAATTATTCCTATTCTTATTCTTTTAATGCGTTAAACCACCACCAGTGTCTGAATGTGAAAAAATGTCAAAAATGTAAAATGCGATAGAAATCCAATCCATCATTATTATTATTATTATTATTATTATTATTATTATTATATTTACAATACTGTCACCTCAGTAAAATAATTGCCGGAGCGATTTCTTCTTTTTTTTTTTTTTTTTTTTTTTCTTTTCAGGAATTCCAAAAAACTTTACCAGAAATTGAGTTCTTGATGATTTAGGAAAAAAATTTTAGGCAATTATTTTCGGAAGGTGACGATATTTTGATTATTATATAACACTGCTCAACAACAAATTTATTGTTGAAGTTTTTTGAGCTGATTTAGGATAATTTTGGTGTGCTGAATCCAAAAAATCACATTAATTTTGCTCAATCAGGTCAACTTTCTGAACTATGCTACATATTGGCTTTTTAACATTTTTTCTTACATTTATGGGCATTTTCACATCATATGATACAAAATTCTTTCATATTTCTTGCAATAAACGAGTTCTGAAGATTTGACTTTTGCCAATTTATGATTAATGTTTTTTTTTTAATATTACAGGTGAATGAAATGGCTTCGACTAGAAGATCTTGCAAAAATAAGCCTGACGTATTCTGCTACATCTGCGGTGAATACACCATTGTACCTAACAGGAATCCTGTTAGAAAATGATTTTTTTTCTCTTAAAACCTATTTTGGGTGAGAACTATATAAAAAAAATCAACTGATAAAGTCACAAAAATGTCATCCATTTTGTGAGAAGATCAAATTTTTCAAAATCAAATTAGCAAAAAAAACCTGACCTGATTGAGAAAAACAGATGTCGTTTTTGGATTAAGCGGTGCAAAACGGTCCTAATTCAGTTGAAAAAAACCTAGACAACTTGCAAAAAATGTTTTTTTGTAACCCAGTGTAATTATCAATTATTCAAATATTTCTTTGTTAGGTACCATGAAGTAATGGTACTAATGTGGGATACTCATATAATCAATAATATCAGCACTTATGTTGCTCTAATGTTCTAAAATGCATGTTCCTTTCTCATTGTGTAGGTTTACCTCCGCCAAGGAGGTTATGTTTTTGCCAGGGTTTGTTTGTTTGTTTGTTTGTTTGTTTGTCTGTCTGTTTGTCTGTCTGTTAGTGTGCAACATAACTCAAAAAGTTATGGACAGATTTTGATGAAATTTTCAGGGTTTGTTGGAAATGGGATAAGGAAGAAATGATTAAATTTTGGTGGTGATCGGGGGTGGGGGGGCCCACGGGGGGGCCATTTCCAACAAACCCTGAAAATTTCATCAAAATCTGTCCATAACTTTTTGAGTTATGTTGCACACTAACGGACAGACAGACAGACAAACAAACAAACAAACCCTGGCAAAAACATAACCTCCTTGGCGTGGGGGGGCCCACAGGGGGGGCCACTGATCAGCCTTGGCGGAGGTCTGTGCTCTCCGAGTGCTTCTAGTTTTCTTATATCTTTTAATATATATACACTTCTTGGATTTTTTTTTTTTTTTCACTTATGGGCAAGGAACCAAATATGGTAACTTCATTGACCTTCATTTTCTACATAACAATAAAAATCTTAGAAAAATTTCACAAAAGTAATAAAGTCTTGTTACGTTCTGCAATAGCTAACACACTTACTTTCAATTTCAGAGTATGTCAGTGAGTGCCCTATGAAGAGTGAAAACGACATGGGAAAACCTGCCACGCTATAACAGGAAGAAAGATCAGAGAAGTGAGAAAATCTGCGAAAAAAAACTCCATGTTGAAGGATCAGAGAGTGCAGCTCATGCATTAGATACATTACTATTAGTCAGATGAATGGAGGTTTCCACTAAACGCAGAGCCAAGTGTGTTCTGACTAACAGACCCAACACCGACCACGGAGCCAACGGGGGAAAACTGTCGAGGAAGGGGAGGGCAGGGGCCACAGCTCACCCCTTTTAGAGGGCTTCCTGAGGATATCCGTGGGTTTGAACAGAACAAAACCATCCCAGCAGAGGAAACCTGCCAGATCTGAGTGTGACCTCAATAATGAGACCAGTCATGGAAGTGGTGGTGGTGGTGGTGGTGGGGGGGGGGGGGCAAAGGAGAAGAGAGTCACACTGGACTGTGCAGTGACTGACAAAATGAGGCTGTGATACAACATTAGTGGAAATCGCTCAACGAGTGCTTTTCTGGAAAAGACAGCGCAGACCTCCGCCAAGGCAGATCAGTGGGCCCCCATGCCCCCCCCCCCCACCCCCTACCCCCGATCACCACCAAAATTTAGTCATCTCTTCCTTGTGCCAGTATCAACATTTCATGAAAATTTCATGAAAATCTGTCCATAACTTTTTCAGTTATCTTGCTAACAAACAAACAAACAAAGTAGAAGCACTCAGAGAACGCAGACCTCCGCCAAGGCAGATCAGCCCCCCCCCCCTCCTCGATCACAACCAAAATTTAATCATCTGTTCCTTGTGCCAGTATCAACATTTCCTGAAATTTTCATCCAAATCCGGGGCACTGATCTGCCTTGGCGAAGGTCTGCGTTCTCCGAGTGCTTCTAGTTTGTTTGTTTGTTTGTTAGCAAGATAACTCAAAAAGTTATGGATGGATTTTCATGAAACTTTCAGGAAATGTTGATACTGGCACAAAGAAGAAATGATTAAATTTTGGTGGTGATCGGGGGTGGGGGGCTGTCTTAGCGGAGGTCTGCATTCGAGTGCTTCTAGTTTGTTTGTTAGCAAGATAACTCAAAAAGTTATGGACGGATTTTCATGAAGTTTTCAGGAAATGTTGATACTGGCACAAAGAAGAAATGATTAAATTTTGGTGGTGATCGGGGGGGGGGCAGAGCTGTCTTGGTGGAGGTCTGCGTTCTCCGAGTGCTTCTAGTTTGTTTGTTTGTTTGTTTGTTCGCAACATAACTCAAAAAGTTATGGACGGATTTTCAGGAAATTTTCAGGAAATGTTGATACTGGCACAAGGAACAGATGATTTTATTTTGGTGGTGATCAAGGGGGGGGGGGAGGAGACTGAGCTTCCTTGGCGGAGGTCTGCGTTCTCCGAGTGCTTCTAGTTTGTTTGTTTCTTTGTTTGTTTGTTTGTTTGTTAGCAAGATAACTCAAAAAGTTATGGACGGATTTTCAGGAAATTTTCAGCAAATGTTGATACTGGCACAAGGAACAGATGATTTAATTTTGGTGGTGATCAGGGGGGGGGGGACGGACTGAGCTTCCTTGGCGGAGGTCTGCGTTCTCCGAGTGCTTCTAGTTTGTTTGTTTCTTTGTTTGTTTGTTTGTTAGCAAGATAACTCAAAAAGTTATGGACAGATTTTCAGGAAATTTTCAGGAAATGTTGATACTGGCACAAAGAAGAAATGATTAAATTTTGGTGGTGATCGGGAGGGGGGCGGGCAGATCTGTCTTGGTGGAGTTCTGCGCCCTCCGAGTGCTTTTCTTATTTTACATTTATGCATTTGGCAGACGCTTCTTCCAAAGTGACTTACAGGGGAAAACCAATCAAATCAACCAATCAATCAATCAAATTTTATTTATATAGCGCTAGATCACAACAGAAGTTATCTCATGACACTTTGTATATAGAGTTGGTCAAAACCAGACTCTAAGCCAATTTACAGAAACCCAACAGAATCCTCCAGGAGCAAACACTTGTGACTGGTTTTAATATAAATTGTTGGAACAGGTGGAACTGAGTCGACTAACGTTACTTTCTTTGCAGCTTGGACATTTAACAGACACATTTAGATACAAGACAGACAAGTTTATGGTAACATCATTTAAGACCTACCATATCAAATTTAATACCTTTTAACCCTTTCATGCATGAATTATAAGAGCCTTAATCAAGATTTTTTTTTTCCTGAGTGTTTTTATTCCTCTAAGCATTAAAAACACAAAGCGACTGACATTTTTATTACGAACCTATTATTCATGGAGTTGCAATAATGTCCACTCAGCTGGACACTGTGCATTTAATTCTGAAGCAAAGAAACGTATTTGCTGATATATTGAATGAAAACTATGGAATAAAAACATTTTAACGCAGGAAATCTGATGTTTTCTCCCATTTTTACATACTCTAATACTAGTCTTTACTCACTTTATGGAGATAATATACAAAAAAAAACCTTTTTCTTTAAAAAAAAAAAACAAAACTGTTAATTACAGTCTAATAACAATAACAAGAAAATGATTTACACTCAAACATGTCACTGCAGATCAGGTTTAGCAAGAACAGCAAAGTTACAGTAACGGTATGAATGTCAGTGTATGGGATGGTGCATAAGTGTCCACTGTGTTGGCTGATATGGAACTAAAACAACAAAACCCATGAATATACAAGAGAACAGCTGGAGAATAGATGTCCACTGTATTGACCACTATGCATGAAAGGGTTAAAGTATTAAATGCAGATTTGTAAATTTAAGACTTTTTAAGACCCCATGGGAACACTGTGTAATCTCAGCATGATGATTAAAGTACATGATCAGTGAAATAAATATAGGAAAATATCGGACTTTCACTGGAGTAGGGGTGTGTATGGGCAAGAATCTGGCGATAAGATACCAATCACAATTCTAGGATCACGATACGATATGTCATGATACTGTTAAAAAAGCTATTTTTTGTTTGTTTATTTTTTTTTTATTATTATTTCCTTGAAGAATTGAATTACACCAGAAATCTGCACAAATACTAAACACATTTTTATTGGATCAGAACAGGATCTAATGCTACGTCACAAAATTTTCCTGTGTTTAAACTTAAATTCTGTTTTACAGACATTACAGTTTAAGATCCTGCTCAAATGTTCATATTCGACTAGTTCAGAACTAACATCAGGACATTATTTCTGTGCAATCCCAACAAAGGAAGTAACATTATTTAATATAAGAGTGTTGAATAATAATAAATAAAATCTAAACAAAACAAAAATGAACCTCCACAATATCTGCATTTGAATAAATACCTAAAAATATCAATAAAGTAGTTTTTAATATCGATACAGTATTATGAAATGAAATATCGCGATATATTACAGAACCGATATTTTCTTACACCCCTACACTGGAGACGATAATTTTATGATAAATGCTGATAAATCACTTCAAGGTTAAATAGAGAGAAAAATGTATTTGGGGACTACCACAAAAGTAGCTCTGGGTCTTTATGGGTTTAAGTAGCCTGGCTAACAGCTAGCTTGGCAGAGAATAACTGAAACATATGCAGCTGCTCTGTCTGAAGCGCCATGTAGGAGGAAGCGAACATCTAACCATATGTTTCCCAGACACAATCAATAATCATGTCTCGAAAGCATCATCCAAATGCCTGGGTCTAGAGTTGTAACACTGTCGACAACATAATCAGTGTTTTCCACATAGACAAACTCCCGCCCACACGGAGCGAAACACTACAGAAACTCTCTTCAAACACTGGGAGATTCCTTGCAGGCAAGTACAATATTTCCACAAGGCCCTGACTCTAGCTGACCTTTGAAGAAAAGGCAGGATGAGAGGTTTCTTTCAGAGGAGCAACGAGGGAAGAAAGTCAGCTGTCCAAGTTTGGGATCAAATCATCTATCATCTACGCCAAGATAGAACAGTTAGAGGCTTGTCTGATCCGAAGCAGACAAAACGCAACGACTCCTCTACATGAAAAGCGCTTTTTTAACCCTTTATGGTTCACTCATCGAAATTAGGGTTGGGTATCATGGTCAACTTCCATAATCGATTCGTAAGGTTCTGAATCGATTAATCGCGATTCGATTTGATCCAACAATAAACAATAAACAATAAACTCACCTTTGATCAGCACACCACGGACATTCAAAAAAGGAGCCAACAAAGACTGTCAGCCATACGCAAACTTAAAGGATTACACGTTGCACCCCACCTCCTGTTGTTACTCTACAAAAGTATCATCCAACCCATCCTCCTGTACTGCTCCACATGTTTTTACACCATGCTTTCCGTCACTAACCGAGCCAAATTCACACACATCACAAATACAGCTGCTAAAATCATCGGCCACCCCCCATGTCAGGTCCGGCATCGAAATGTGGTTCAACAAAACTCATAATAAACACAGCAGAATATCAAAGGGCGCTTCATATACTTTATGAAGTTACCCTTGACAAAGCAAATTTGTTCAGCACCAAAAGGAACCAGACTACCATTCTGCTGTTAAGGCGGCCTTACACTGTGCGAGTTTAGAGACGATTTCTCACTCGTGCGACTCTTTCTGGGATCGGGCCCGATGTGCCTCTAATCGTGTGTCGTGCTTCGTGCAGTGTACATGGGGTAAAGAGAAGCGATTAGCACCTCACGACCACCTCACGACCAGCAATCGTGTGTTCGCAAGGAAAATGGAGCTGTTTGAAATCCTGCTCGCTCCTCGTAAGTGTATCGTACTGTCAAAGCAGTGCCACGAACCGATGTGCCTCAAATTCTCACACTGTGCATGCGCGAACACAGACGCGTACCGTAGCGTACAAGCTAACAGTAGCTTGGCCTATTGGCTATTGGCCTAGTGCAGTTTAGCTTTTGCAGCTTACCTCTTGTTCCCACTGTAGGATTGACAGCCCATACTGTCCACGTCTGGCAAACCAATTCCTGCACCAAACACGTCACCGTCTTTTCTTCTTTTTTGATTCCTCACAGATAATGGCACATATTACCAAAGCAGCTCGTTGGTTTTTGTTTAGCACTACCATTTCGTGGCTCACGCCAATACACAATCGTCTATGCACTTTTACGGATTCCTTGGTATTTTAACGTTGTATTTCCGGATACAACACTCAAACGTGTCGTGTGTCCTCTGGTGTATGGTCCTACAGTGTGAGCAGTCAGGTCGCATACGAGCGTCGGTCCGTGCAGTGTGAGAACAGGAATCGTGAGCCTGACTTTACGACTGATTCGCACAGTTTGAGATGGAGCTGCGTGCAACGATCGAAATAATCACACAGTGTATGGCCGCCTTTAGGACGCTGGACAAGACAAGTAGGACAAAAAAAAAAAAAAAAAAAAAAAGGTAGTGTGAGATACTCCCTGGTAAAATGTCCAAATAAAAGAGGATACACAAGCAAAGGTGTTAGAAAAATGGGCAATGATGACTGGGAGTACAGTTGGTGTTGGCTGCTGCCTTATCTGTACAGACAGCTGCCTGTCAGCCAGCTGAGCCCATAAAGAAGAAAGCAAAAAAAAGAAAAAAAATAAATAAATCATCGGCCTCCCCTCACCCAACCTCACAGAACTAAATAACAGATCCATCACCCGAATGGTAAACACAATAGTCCAGGACATCACGCACCCATTACACCGCTACTTCATCCCACTACCCTCAGGACGCAGATACAGGACATTAAAATTCAGGAGGGCCCGTCTTGGGAAAAGCCTGATCCCCGCAGCCATAGCCGCCCTAAACACCAGGCCCCGCTGACAGGCTGACCAGTCTGCTAACTGTCACCTCATCAATGTCTCTTTTTGTTATGTCTGCCCCTACTGTTGTTGTTGTTGTCTGTGTTATATAATGTTAGGGCTGTGCAATTAATCAAAATTCAATTACGATTTCGATTATTACACGCAACGATTACAAAAATTATGTAATCGAGAAAAAAAACGATTATTAATTTTGAGTTGTTTTAATTCACGCGCACGCAAGCTACCATGAGCTGCTCTGCCCCGCCCCCCTCTAAGCTACAGCTGCCTGCTAGCCGGCAGGTCCGCCCTGAGAGGAAAGTTGTACCTAGCGGTCTGGAAAAACGGCAGGAGAATCCCAGCAGAAGTGCTTGGTAAACAAAAAAAGGCAAGTCCAATTCAATTGTATGGAATCACTTTGGGTTTGATGAAGAAGACGAAGAGCAAAAACACATCACGTGCAAAAAGTGTTTCGTAGTTGTGTCCGCACCGACCGCTAACACAACAAACCTTTGTAACCATCTAAAGTTTAACCACCGCCACCTTAATCGTAATCTTATGAAAAACTAAAACGCATAAAAACAACTTCGTCCGCAATGCAATCTTCAGTCTCCGAATCTCTTTATGCTGCAACCCCCGTATTAACCTAACCTAACCCGTATAACCCTAACGTATGTATTCTAGATGGCTGATGTATACAGAAGGCCTGAACTGAAACCTCACGGCATGCCACTGAATTCACTGTTTCATACTACATTGAACATACTTGAATTTATAATTTGCACTTTACATGAGTTTTTGTTTTTTATTGCTACAGTTCTATGGCAAGTCTATAGCAGTTGAATTCCAGTGCACTATTTGTTTACAAAAGGAAACATACTTGAATTTACAGTACACTTATTTGCATTCAAAGATTTTTTTGTTTCGTACAAAAGTGAACATACTTTGTTTTAGTGGTTAAAAGCTTTATTTATGTTTAAAGAGTATATTTTACATTGCTTTGCGAGAAAAAAATAAACAACTTTAAGGTTAACAAATAATCGTTTTTAATAATCGTGATTTCAATTATTGCTAAAATAATCGTGATTATTTATTTTTTTTCTATAATCGAGCAGCCCTATATAATGTTGCTGTCTTTTTCCTGTAATGTTCAGTCAGTGAAGACGAATTTCCCCACGGGGACCAATAAATTAAATCTAAATCTAATCTAACATCGATTCGATTCAGTATTAATTGATTGATTCAGATGAATTTAGTGACATCGAAGTACAATTTTGAGTTGAAACCTGATTATTTGACTACTGCAGTCATGCAACACATCAATACTGGTATCAATATTAATATTAGAAAGGAAATAAATCTGACATTTCAGCAGGAAGTAAGATAAGATAAGATAAGATATTCCTTTATTGATCCCACAATGGGGAAATTCACAGTGTTATCAGCAGCAAACATACACACAACATGCACATACACGTAAGAGCAGTCATATAAATTTGAATAAAAAAGTGTTTAAAAAGGATAGTGCAAATATGGTTTGGTATGATGTAGTGCAATGGTTAGAATATAAATACATTATATATATATATATATATATATATATAATACAGATTTGAGTATATACAGCATAGTAGCAGCAAGTAGATGAATCTACTGTGAAATAAGAAACATTCCCATGTTTCTACATTGGCTCAGAACAGACTTCTTTGTCATCTTTGTTGTGTTTTATGGCTGGTGGCTTCAACTCAAGGGGGGGGGGGGGGGCGTGCACTCCGTGATAGTTGGTCGGAGCAGGGGGGCGGGGGGTCAAGAATGACCAGCTTCCACGACTCGCCTCAGAGAACCTCCAGGCGGCCAGTTCCTTCACACTGCAGGTTCGAGTTTGAGTTGAGGCCGGGAGGGATTTTCCCCACCCTTCCTCTGCGTCTTTTCCGTGCCAGAGTCATCAGGTGTTCGCAAGACGGAGCCGGCCGCGCTTCCGCGTACTCCCGGTCCTGCTCCGAAAAATCCATCTCATCTACTTTTAATCGATTACGCAAAATTAAAATGAAATCGATCTAAGCTCAATTAAATCGATTTTTTTTACCCAGCCCTACTAGAAATACTCTGAAAATCTAAATGCCAACCTCAGTGTGTTTTCTGAGGACCTAACAAGAGATGACTATTACTTTTGAAACATTTTTTACTGTTATTTAGAAAATCAAGGTCAATGAAGTTACCATATTTGGTTCCTTACCCGTAAGTGGCAATAAATAAATAAATAAATAAATACACAAGGTAAATATACAGTGTGCTTGCTCTTTATCCATATCTATACTAGGGATGTAACGATATGAAAATTTCATATCACGTTTATTGTGACTAAAATGATCACGGTTATCATTATTATTGCGGTATTGTTGAAATGTGCTCAAAACGTTCAAAAAGTACTTATACACACACTGAAATAATTTAACCACGTTGTATTTTGAAAACAAACAAACAAACAAACAAAAAAGCTAATAAAATAGGCTTGACTTGACTTTCTTGTTGTTTCTCGTACCTCTATTTTTGAGAGTGCACTGATAACTGTAGGTTTCAAACTCCACGAATACTCTTTATACTTAAGTGACAGCTGAGAAAAAACGCACTTTTCCACCGACCTCCACACCTTCAGGATGAATTTTTTGGACTGTTTTGTTTTGACTGTAAATGCGAACGGAATTTGGTCTTTTTTTTTTTTTTTTCCTGTAGGGCTCTCTATTCTGAGGTTAACCCCACTCTACGACCTGTTGCGGAATGCGTTTAATAAGAATACCGAAGTATTTCAGTCACTTCTTTGCGGCTGAAGCTATGTAAATACCCTCTGAGATCATTAAGAGTTAAATACAGTTGCAGTTACAGCTCAGGAGCGAGGGCTGTTCTACGTGGTTGGATTTACAGAAGTCTGAAAAGGGATTTACTTCGACTGCCACCGCACTTCTGGGCTTATGACTGTAAATGGACTGTTGTGTCTGAGAGTAGACTGGAGGGTTTCTGAGGTTTGCATCTGTACTCGTGATAATTCCAGTTCTTCTCTAATGCGATTGGGCGAGTGACTATTTTTGGTCATTTCCGCACATATTACAAGACAGTGACAGAAACAGTTCCAGTGAGTCACCGGTCTCCAGGGTCTGTAAGGTCCACTTCTGCGTGAACAGTGAGTGGACCTGCTTTGTTAGGTACCGGGAAGTAATGGTACTAATGTAAGGAATGATGTTCAAAGGCAGAATGTGGATGTGGACAGGGGTCTGGATCAGCACTGATGTAGGTCTGATGTTCTAAAAGTGATGTTCTTCTCAACTTACATAGGTTTTTCTTGCATTTTTTATATTTAATTCTCATTTTGTTTTGTTTTGTTTTTTTTGCCACTTGCATGTAAAGAACCCTATACGGTAACTTCACTGACCTTGACTTTCGTCATAACAATAACAAATTTTGAAAATTTTCACCAAATATGTTCTTGTTTTGTCCTCCAATAACTTAACGTAACATAAATTTTGAACTTCAGAGCATTTCTATGAGTGAACTATAAAGAGTTACACGACTGCGGACTGGATGTGACATCTATGATTATGTTGTAATATTTTAAAAGTGATGGTCTAATGTTCTAAAATACATGTTTCTATCACCTTATATGTGTTTCTAGTATTTTTTATATTAAGGAACCAAATATGGGAACTTCATTGACCTTGATTTTTTTATTTTTGTTTTTACATAACAATAAATAAAATGTTAACAATTTCACGAAAGCAATATATTTTTCTTGCATTTTGTATATGCACCTCTTGTTTTTTTTTGTCTTTGCCGCTAACAGTTAAGGAACCAAATATGGTAACTTCATTGACCTTGATTTTTTTTTTTTTTTTTTTACATAATGAATAAAATTTTAACAATTTCACAAAAGCAATATATTTTTCTTGTATTTTGTATATGCACCTCTTGTTTTTTTTTTCTTTGCCGCAAACAGTTAAGGAACCAAATATGGTAACTTCATTGACCTTGATTTTTTTTTTTTTCCCATAACAATAAATAAAATGTTAACAATTTAATGAAAGCAATATATTTTTCTTGTATTTTGTATATGCACCTCTTGTTTTTTTTTTTCTTTGCCGCTAACAGTTAAGGAACCAAATATGGTAACTTCATTGACCTTGATTTTTTTTTTTTTTTACATAATGAATAAAATTTTAACAATTTCACAAAAGCAATATATTTTTCTTGTATTTTGTATATGCACCTCTTGTTTTTTTTTGTCTTTGCCGCTAACAGTTAAGGAACCAAATATGGTAACTTCATTGACCTTGATTTTTTTTTTTTTTTCCATAACAATAAATAAAATGTTAACAATTTCATGAAAGCAATATATTTTTCTTGTATTTTGTATATGCACCTCTTGTTTTTTTGTCTTTGCCACTAACAGTTAAAGAACCAAATATGGTAACTTCATTGGCCTTGATTTTCTGCAAAACAGTAAAAAACAAAAAAAAAAAAAAAATCACAAAGCAATGTGTTTTTCTTGTATTTTTTATATATATTACCTCTTGTTTTTTGTTTTCTTTGCCACCTACAGGTAAGGAACCAAATATGGGAACTTCAATGACCTTGATTTTCTACAAAACAGTGAAAATTTTTTGAAAAATTTCACAAAAGTAATGTGTTTTCTTGTATTTTTTTGTATTTACCTCTTGTATTTTTTTTCTTTGCTGCTTACAGTTAAGGAACCAAATATGGTAACTTCATTGATCTTGATTTTAGTTTTTTTTTTACATAACAATAAATAAAATGTTAACAATTTCACAAAAGCAATATATTTTTCTTGTATTTTTCATATGTGCTTCTTGTTTTTGTTTTTTCTTTGCCACTTATGGTTAAAGAACAAAATATGATAACTTCACTGACTGATTTTTTTTTTTACATAACACTAATTAAAATGTGAAAAATTTCACCAAAGTAATATATTTTTCTTGTATTTTTTTTTTTTTTTTTATATGTACCTATCGTGCTTTTGGTTTCTTTGCAACTTAAGGGTAAGGAACCAAATATGGTAACTTAACTGACCTTAATTTTCTACAAAACTGTGATTTTTTTTTAATTTTATTTTTTAATTTCACAAAAGTTTTTTTTTTTTTTTTTTTTAATATTTATTTCCTCTTGTTTATTCCTTTGCCACTTACTGGTATGGAACCAAATATAGTAACTTCACTGACCTTGATTTTCTACATAGCAGTGAAAATTTTCACAAAAGTAATGTGTTTTTCTTGTATTTTTTATGTTTACCTCTTGTATTTTTTTGTTTCTTTGCCACTTATGGGTAAAGAACCAAATATGGTAACTTCATTGGCCTTGATTTTCTGCAAAACAGTAAAAATAAAAATAAAAAATCACAAAGCAATGTGTTTTTCTTGTATTTTTTATATATATTACCTCTTGTTTTTTGTTTTCTTTGCTACCTACAGGTAAGGAACCAAATGTGGGAACTTCAATGACCTTGATTTTCTACAAAACAGTGAAAATTTTTGAAAAATTTCACAAAAGTAATGTGTTTCCTTGTATTTTTTTATATGTACCTATCGTATTTTTTCTTTGCAACTTAAGGGTAAGGAACCAAATATGGTAACTTAACTGACCTTAATTTTCTACAAAACTGTGATTTTTTTTTTTTTTTTAATTTCACAAAAGTAATGTTTTGTTTTGTTTTTTAATATTTATTACCTCTTGTTTTTTTTCTTTGCCACTTACTGGTATGGAACCAAATATAGTAACTTTACTGACCTTGATTTTCTACATAACAGTGAAAATTTTCACAAAAGTAACATGCTTTTCTTGTATTTTTTTATGTTTACCGCTTGTATTTTTTTTGTTTCTTTGCCACTTGTGAATAAGGAACCAAATATAGTAACTTTACTGACCTTGATTTTCTACATAACAGTGAAAATTTTCACAAAAGTAACGTGTTTTTCTTGTATTTTTTATGTTTACCTCTTGTATTTTTTTTTTCTTTGCCACTTATGGGTAAAGAACCAAATATAGTAACTTCACTGACCTTGATTTTCTACAAAACAGTGAAAATTTTCACAAAAGTAACGTGCTTTTCTTGTATTTTTTTATGTTTACCTCTTGTATTTTTTTTTGTTTCTTTGCCACTTGTGAATAAGGAACCAAATATGGTAACTTCATTGACCTTGATTTTCTACATAACAGTGAAAATTTTCACAAAAGTAACGATCTTTTCTTGTAGTTTTTAACGTTTACCTCTTGTATTTTTTTTTTCTTTGCCACTTATGAGTAAAGAACCAAATATAGTAACTTCACTGACCTTGATTGTATACATAACAGTGAAAATTTTCACAAAAGTAACGTGCTTTTCTTGTATTTTTTTATGTTTACCTCTTGTATTTTTTTTTTTGTTTCTTTGCCACTTGTGAATAAGGAACCAAATATGGTAACTTCATCGACCTTGATTTTCTAAATAACAGTGAAAATTTTCACAAAAGTAACGTGCTTTTCTTGTAGTTTTTAATGTTTACCTCTTGTTTTTTTTGTTTCTTTGCCACTTATGAGTAAAGAACCAAATATAGTAACTTCACTGACCTTGATTTTCTACATAGCAGTGAAAATTTTCACAAAAGTAACGATCTTTTCTTGTAGTTTTTAATGTTTACCTCTTGTATTTTTTTGTTTCTTTGCCACTTATGAGTAAAGAACCAAATATGGTAACTTCATCGATCTTGTTTTTCTACATAACAGTGAAAATTTTCACAAAAGTAATGATCTTTTCTTGTAGTTTTTAATGTTTACCTCTTGTATTTTTTTGTTTCTTTGCCACTTATGAGTAAAGAACCAAATATAGTAACTTCACTGACCTTGATTTTCTACATAACAGTGAAAATTTTCACAAAAGTAACGTGCTTTTCTTGTATTTTTTTATGTTTACCGCTTGTATTTTTTTTGTTTCTTTGCCACTTGTGAATAAGGAACCAAATATGGTAACTTCATCGACCTTGATTTTCTACATAACAGTGAAAATTTTCACAAAAGTAATGTGTTTTTCTTGTATTTTTTATAATTATCTCTTGTATTTATTTTTTTTTCTTTGCCACTTACTGGCATGGAACCAAATATAGTAACTTCACTGACCTTGATTTTCTACATAACAGTGAAAATTTTCACAAAAGTAACGTGCTTTTCTTGTTTTTTTTTATGTTTACCTCTTGTATTTTTTTGTTTCTTTGCCACTTATGAGTAAAGAACCAAACATAGTAACTTCACTGACCTTGATTTTCTACATAGCAGTGAAAATTTTCACAAAAGTAACGATCTTTTCTTGTAGTTTTTAATGTTTACCTCTTGTATTTTTTTGTTTCTTTGCCACTTATGAGTAAAGAACCAAATATGGTAACTTCATCGATCTTGTTTTTCTACATAACAGTGAAAATTTTCACAAAAGTAATGATCTTTTCTTGTAGTTTTTAATGTTTACCTCTTGTATTTTTTTTGTTTCTTTGCCACTTATGAGTAAAGAACCAAATATAGTAACTTCACTGACCTTGATTTTCTACATAACAGTGAAAATTTTCACAAAAGTAACGTGCTTTTCTTGTATTTTTTTATGTTTACCGCTTGTATTTTTTTTGTTTCTTTGCCACTTGTGAATAAGGAACCAAATATGGTAACTTCATCGACCTTGATTTTCTACATAACAGTGAAAATTTTCACAAAAGTAATGTGTTTTTCTTGTATTTTTTATAATTATCTCTTGTATTTATTTTTTTTTCTTTGCCACTTACTGGCATGGAACCAAATATAGTAACTTCACTGACCTTGATTTTCTACATAACAGTGAAAATTTTCACAAAAGTAACGTGCTTTTCTTGTTTTTTTTTATGTTTACCTCTTGTATTTATTTTTTTTTCTTTGCCACTTATGAGTAAAGAACCAAATATGGTAACCTCACTGACCTTGATTTTCTACGTAACAGTAAAAAATTTCACAAAACTAATTACATTTTGCTTGGTCCAATAACAAACTAAGGTTGAAATTTGGCTTTTCAGAGTATTTCTATGAGTGTCCTCTAAAGGGTTAACTCTTCCATCACCTCATCAGTACCGCTCTCAACCAAAATAATCACATTTTGTAATTGTTGATCCAAAACTTAGTTGTGGTGTGAAGGTCTGACCTGCTGAACTTGTGAAATACTCCAGATTTCATCGGCCAAAAACACTAATTCCAATCCTTCACAGTCCTAATATTTCTACTACAGACCTCAAGGAAAACAAGATAGTCACAGTGATCCACGTCCTCCGAGACCTTAGACATAAACATGTAAAGTGATACGGTACGAGGCGAAACTTTCCTGTTGAGGTCAGTGATTTTTGAAATAATGTGAGTGTTTCCTGGCAGAGGGCGAATCAGAACGGTACTGCAGAACTGGGCTCAAGTCTAAGGCCACCTACGGGTTTGTTGTTTTTTCGTAGGTTTTAAATGAGCGTACATGTTTATTTTTTCGTTCTCTTTTCTTCACATACGACAAAAAAATGCAGCAAACGTGTGCGCAGACTTGAAAGACACAAAAAAACTGAACTAAGTGGGTTGTAAAGGTTAAAGTGACTGTTTAACGTGACCTCTGACCCCATGACGAGAAGCAGCACAAACAGTTCCAAACATCTGGCATGTGTTGAATGAAATATGGTATGGAATGAAATAGAAAATAAAAGTCTGATGTTGTCTGAATAAAAGGGTTAAAGACGTGAAGAGCAAAGAGAGGTCACAGGAAATATGACCACTTGGGTTTAGAGAAGCAATTTTTTTTTTTTTTTTAAGTGATTTATCACCATTTATTATACTATTATCGTCTGTATTTTGCATTTTTTTCAGTGAAAGTCAGGTATTTTGCTATATTTAATGTACTGATTATGTAGATGTTCACTAAAGTTGAGGGTTATTATTTCCAAAATGGAGAAAACGGAAGAATTAGATATATTTTTCTGCTAAATATATCCACTATAAGCTGTTTTCTTCCCTGAAACTTTTGTTTTTCCTGGTGTTCATACTTCAAATATATCAGATTGGATCTTAATCCTTTGTGTCAGTTCCCAAATGAATTTTTCCTTATTTTTAACCTTTCTTATGTGATTTATCACCATTTATTATACTATTATCGTCTGTATTTTGCATTTTTTTCAGTGAAAGTCAGGTATTTTGCCATATTTAATGTACTGATTATGTAGATGTTCATTAAAGTTGAGGGTTATTATTTCCAAAATGGAGAAAACGGAAGAATTAGATATATTTTTCTGCTAAATATATCCACTATAAGCTGTTTTTTTTTGTTGTTGACACTTTAGTTTTTCCTGCTGTACTTCACATATATCAGATTGGATCTCAACCCATAAAGACCCACTGCTCCTTTTGTGTCAATTACCAAATTAATTTTTCTCCATTTTTAACACTTCTTAAGTGATTTATCACCATTTACTCTAATATTTTGCTCTATATTTTGCCATTTTTAAGTGAAAATCAGGTATGTTTTTATATTTAATGTACTGATTATGTAGATGTTTATTAAAGTTGAAGGTTATTCTATCCAAAATGGAGAAAACTGAAGAATACGATACATTTTTCTGCTAAATCTATCCACCATAAGCTGTTTTTTTTTTCCCTGAAACTGAGGTTTTCCTTGCTGTTCAAACTTAACATACATCAAATTGGATCTTAACCCATAAAAGACCCATTACTGCTTTTGTGGCAGTTCACAAATTAATTTCTCTCTATTTTTAACCTTTCTGAAGTCATTTATCACTGTTTACTCTAATATTATCCTCAGTATTTTGCATTTTTAAGTAAAAATCAGGTATTTTCCTAAATTTAATGTACTGATTATGTAGGCGTTAATTAAAATTGAGGGTTATTATATCCAAAACAGAGAAAACTGAAGAATTAGATCTCTCTTTCTGCAAAATATATCCACTATAAGCTGTTTTCTTCCCTGAAACTTTTGTTTTTCCTGGTGTTCATACTTCAAATTTATCAGATTGGATCTTAATCCTTTGTGTCAGTTCCCAAATGAATTTTTCCTTATTTTTAACCTTTCTTATGTGATTTATCATCATTTATTACAATATTATCCTTTGTATTTCACTTTTTTTTTTAAGTGAAAATCATGTATTCTTATATATTTAATGTACTGATTATGTAGATGTTAATTAACATTGAGGGTTATTCTATCCAAAATAAAGAAAACTGAAGAATAAGATACATTTTTAGAAGCTGTTTTTTTCGCTGGATTTATTACATTTTTTTTTCATACTTCACATATATCAGATTGGACCAAGTGCTGCTTTTGTGGCAGTTCCCTAATGAATTTTTCTCTATTTTTAACCTTTATTAAGTGATTTATCATCATTTATTGTACTATTATCCTCCGTATTTTACATTTTTCAATGTAAATTATGTATTTTTCCCAATATTTAATTCACTGATCAGGTAGATGTTCTTCAAAACATAGTAAATTCAAAGCTTATTATATCAAAACAGAGAAAAGTGAAGATTAAGACACATTTTTCTGCTAAATATATCCACTATATATACACACTTTGGTTTATAGAAGCTGTTTTTTTCCCTGAAACTTTTGTTTTTCCTGCTGTTCATACTTCATATATATCAGATTGGATTTTAACCCATAAAGACCCAGTGCTGCTTTTGTGTCGGTTCCCAAATGATTTTTTCTCTATTTTTAACCTTTCTTAAGTGATTTATCGTCATTTATTGCACTATTATCTTCTGTATTTTACTTTTTTTTCAATGTAAATCATGTATTTTTCCCTATATCTAATTCGCTGATCATGTAAATGTTCATAAAAACAGAGTAAATTCAAAGCTTATTATATCAAAACAGTGAAAACTGAAGAATAAGATACATTTTTCTGCTAAATATATCCACTAAATTTACACATTGTGGTTTATAGAAGCTGTTTTTTTTCCCTTTTTTTTTTTTTTTTTTTTTTGCTGAAAATTTTGGGTTTTTTTGCATATCCAGATTGGATTTTAACCCATAAGGACCTAGTGCTGCTTTTGTGTCAGTTCCCAAATAACCTTTTCTCTATTTTTAACCTTTCTTATGTGATTTATCACTATTTGCTGTAATATTATCCTCTGTATTTTTCATTTTTCAGTATAAATCATGTATTTTTCCCTATATTTAATTCACTGATTATGTAAATGTTCATACAAAACAGAGTAAATTCAAAGCTTATTTTTTCAAAACAGAGAAAACTGAAGAACAACATACATTTTTCTGCAAAATATATCCACTGTATATACACTTTGGTTTATAGAAGCTGTTTTTTTTCACTGAAACTTTAGGTTTTTTGTATATCAAGATTGGATTTTAACCCATAAAGACCCAGAGCTGCTTTTATGTCAGTTCCCAAATAACTTTTTCTCTATTTCTAACCTTTCTTAAGTGATCTATCATGATTTATTGTAATATTAACCTCTGTATTTTGCATTTTTCAAAGTAAATCGTGTGTTTATCCTTATATTTAAGTAGCTGATCTTGTAAATGTTCATACAAAACAGAGTAAATTCAAAGCTTATTATATCAAAACAGAGAAAACTGAGGAATAACATACATTTTTCTGCTAAATATATCCACTGCATATACACTTTGGTTTATAGAAGCGTTTTTTTCACTGAAACTTTAGGTTTTTTGCATATCCAGATTGGATTTTAACCCATAAAGACCCAGTGCTGCTTTTGTGTCAGTTCCCAAATGACTTGTTCTCTATTTGTAACCTTTCTTAAGTGATTTATCACCATTTACTCTTTTATTATCCTCTGTATTTTGCATTTTTCAGTATAGATTATGTATTTTTCCCTATATTTAATTCACTGATCATGTAAATATTCATACAAAACAGAGTAAATTCAAAGCGTATTACATCAAAACAGAGAAAACTGAAAAACAACATACATTTTTCTACTAAATATATCCACTATATACAGACTTTATTTTATAGATGCTATTTTTTTTTCCCCTTTAGTACATATTTCACAAATATCCAGCTTGGATCTTGATACAGACACTGTTTAAATACACATATGTGGTCCTTAGAACTTCACTAAACCAACAAACCTAATGTTGGACTCAGATTTCAAATGCATTTCATGAATCCTTTTCACATCTAGAACCCTGCAGACTCTTTTTATTTATGCATATAATCATCCTGCGAGGACAACAAATGCCCAGATCAGTGCAAATTGATGCGTGCGAGATGCATTTTTGTGTTCACCAGCTGGTAGATGTTGTGTGTAAGTGTGTAAGTGTGTGTGTGTGTGTGTGTGTGTGTGTGTGTGTGTTCCAGCTCAAAAGGAACAAAGTCAAAAGATGAGCCCAGACATTTGCCTTCAGAGTCATAAATCTGGATAAATTGTCTGGCTGGGAGCCAGGTCTCCCACCCGGTCAGAGGGCAGCAGCTTCCTCTTGCATCTACCCCCACCACCCCCACATCACCCCCACCCCCACACACACACACACACACACACAGACACACATTTGAGTATCACTCACATCTTCAGTGCCAGACCAAACCAAATTAACACCTCTGTCTTTAAACACTGGATGTGACAACACCACATTTGTTCAGCAGATCAATGACGTCCTACGGCAGGGGTGTCAACAAACTCATTTTAGTTCAGGGGTCATATTCATCTAAATTTGATCTCAAGTGGGCCGAACCAGTAAAATAATAACATGATAATTTATAAATAATGTCAACTCCAGACTTTTCTCTATGTTTTAGGTTGAAAAAAGTACATTTACATGATGAAAAGGTTTACATTTACAAACTATCCTTTCCAAAGATGTGAATAACATGAACAAACTGAAAAAATAAGTGTTGTTTTTTTTTTTTTTTAATTGATTTATTTCAAATATGGAAATGATACAAGCTTCCTGACTGCCACCAATTGACTTCTTTGCACAACATAATATAGAAATGCAAATTCAAGGAAGCATAAAGTGTAATTTTAACAATATTCTGCCTCAGTTTATCATTTACACCTGTGCATTAAAACGTACAGATCACAGTGGCTCTACAAACACAGAAAACATTAAAAACAGGCAGAATCTTGTTCAAATTACACGTACTTCTCTTAAGACATTTAAGGTTGTTCATATTTGTTCAAGTGATTCACATTTTTTTTTTGCGAAATTATACTTTGTTCTAGTGTAAATACATGAAAATATTTTACATTTACAAAGAGAAAAATGTAGAGTTGTCATTATTTATATGTTGTTATGATAGTATTTGACTGGTCCTGCCCACTTGAGATTGAATTGGTCTGAATGTGGAACCTGAACTAAAAGGATCTATCTATCTATCTATCTATCTATCTATCTATCTATCTATCTATCTTATAAAGCTCATGGACCACAGTGGAGTTTAATAAGTGACACTTTCTTAACAAAAACTACAAACACACAAACATTGATTCACCAGTAAAACCCATCAATGACAGTGGATGGACACAATGGGTTTATGTTCAGTTAATGATAGATTTGACAGAAAAAGTCAGTTTTTCCTCAAGTTTTCTCTGTTTTTTGTACGATAACCCTCAAATGTAATCTCAGCATGATGATTAAAGTATATGATCAGTTAGATAAATTTAGAAAAATAGTAGGGATGTCCGATAATATCGGCCCGAGATTGGAATAAAAATGTAATATTGGTGAATATGGTTATCATTTTTTTTGCCTATCATTAAAACTGATTAAATAATGCCTTGATTTCGCCGGCATTTACCGACACGTAAACGAAGCATTGTTTGTAGCTGAAAGAAATGTGCAGTTTTCAAAATGGTACAGTAGAGTTGCCACACTGTAATAGACTCATGGAGGGAGGGAGAGAAAATAAATAAATATGGCATTTTTTCCACAACTTAAGTTGAAGTATGTATTCTTTGCACAGACAGTGTTTACATTTTGAAAGCCTTGTTGTATTTGAGAATGCATCCAATGGGGCATCACAAGAAAATTAGGCATGATGTGTTAATTCCATGACAGGAGATATGTGATGTGACCTAAAATTAGTTTAATATCCCACATATATCGGCAGCGGTATCGGTAGATATCAGAATCGGAAATTAAGCATTGGGCAATATCGGCATATCGGTTTTTGGCAAAAAAGCCAATATCGGACATCTCGAAAAAATACTTGATTTTCATTGAAAATAATGAGCATTTTTTTCCAGAGTCAAAAGTATATTCATCAGAAAGAGTACATTTGGCTCAATATTGAGTAAATTTGGCTCTTTAGAGTTTGGAGAGCTCTACCCAAAGAGTAACTTTTACTCTTTTCAGAGACAGACCAAGTAAAATTTTCTTCAATTTGAGTACATTTTACTCAGGCAAATTTCCTGTGAATAATATGACGATTAATGGTGATAAATCACATAAATGTAGAGAAAAATTAATTTGGGAATTAAGACAAAAGTCACTCTGGATAGATCGATCGATCTATCGATCTATCTATCTATCTATCTATCTATCTATCTATCTATCTATCTATCTATCTGTTTTAAAGCTCATGGACCACAGTGGAGTTTAATAAGTGACACTTTCTTAACAAACTACAAACACACAAACATTGATTCACCAGTAAAACCCATCAATGACAGTGGATGGACACACTGTGTTTATGTTCAGTTAATGATAGATTTGACAGAAAAAGTCACTTTTTCTCAAGTTTTCTCTGTTTTTTGTAAAATAACTTTCAAATGTAATCTAAGTATGATGATTAAAGTATACGGTCAGTAAGATAAATTTAGAAAAATACTTGATTTTCATTGAAAATAATGAGCTTTTTTTTTTCCAGAGTCAAAAGTATATTCCTCAGAAAGAGTAAATTTAGCTCTTTGGAGTTTGGAGAGCTCTACCCAAAGAGTAACTTTTACTTTTTTTTAGAGAGGGAACAAGTAAAATTTTCTTCAATTTGAGTACATTTTACTCAGGCAAATTTCCTGTGGATAATATGATGATAAATCACAAAAGAAAGGTTAAATATAAAGAAAAAATTATTTGGGAACTAACACAAAAGTCACTCTCTATCTATCTATCTATCTATCTATCTATCTATCTATCTATCTATCTATCTATCTATCTTTATTTTAAAGCTTGTGGACCACAGTAGACTTTAATAAGTGACACTTTCTTAACAAACAAACTCCAAATACACAAACAAATCAACCTACCATGTCTTTCAGATCCCAAAGCCTCCCCAGTATGGATTTACCACCAGCAGCCTACAAAACCCCCACCACATGTGTACCCCGTGGGCCTGTGTGTGTGTGTGTGTGTGTGTGTGTGTGGGGGGGGGGGGGGGGGGGGGTCGCACTCTCGTGTTGTTTTGATGCGTAATTTGCACAAAGGGTCACTGAATCCACAATTAAGTGTCAACTATAGCCAAGAAACAAGTTGCCTCAAAGTCTATCATGCCCTTATCGTGTCTCACCCCCCCCCCCCCCCCCCCCCCCCCCCACTACCACCACCTCTCTCTATCTCTCTCTCTCTCTCTCTCTCAAACACTCACCAGCATCCCCATAACGTCCGTCCATAGTTTGGAAAAACTGTCGGACGCAGCGGCACTGTCAGCCGGGGACTCCTCTGCCGCCGCACCGCTTTCCCGACCACCTTCCATTCTTTCAGAATTTAGTTTTTTTTTTTAGTTTTTTTTTTTTTTTTTTAGTTTTTTCCAGGCCTGATCACCAGCAGAAAAGCAGCAGTCCTTGCCAAGGCTGCTTTACACAAAGTTGCCCTTGACGCACCGGTGAAACTCTCCAACATTGCTTGGCACGATCCAAAGTTTAGTGCGTAAAATGCGCACGGACATGTTTGTACAAAGCTCCCGCAGAAAAGCCGTGCATTCGATTTAAAGCATAAAAAAACGATTAAAACAAAAGAGGAGAGGATAGAATCACGGCTTTCCAACCCCACAACAGGTCACTGGTCTGTAAAGTTCCTCGCAGGGGTGTTCTCTCCGCTCCACAACCCGCCCTGCGCGGATCCGTCCCCGGGTTTAAACCAAACCAAACACCGGAGGAGGGGGGAGAGGACGACTCCAAGTGAGCGGAAAGTTTCGGAAATGTTCCCAAAACGAACCAAAAAGCGACAGAAAAGTTTCTAAACAACTACAGAGAAGAGAGTAAAGTAGATTTCCATTTAAAACAACGAGTAAAAGAACAACCGAAGCATACGGAGGATCCTCCAAAGTGTGCGCCTCCCCCTCTGCGCACCCGAAGAGTCTCCCCCTGCCTCACACACTCCTCCCAAAAACATTACAACAGAGAAAAAAAAACAAACAAAAAAAAAACACACACACACACTTGTCCCGTGTCAGACGCACAATGGCCATGAATTATCCCACAGCACTCACCCAGAATATTAGAACCAAGTTACATTTACGAAGAAATATGGAAGCCCATTTCTGACAGTAAAAAAAAAAAAAAAAAGTCATGAAAAGTAAAAATTATGAGATAAAAATTCAAAGTTATGAGACAAAAAGTCATGACTGTGATAAAAAAAAAAGTCATAATTATAAGATTTAGAAATCAAAATTATGACATAAAACGTCATAATGATGAGATTTAAAAGTCAAAATTGTAATAAAAAGTCAAAATTATGATATAAAGAGTTAAAATTATGAGATATAAAGTCATAATTATGATATAAATGAATGCCATAAATTATCCCACAGCACTCACCCAGAATATTAGAACCAAGTTACATTTACGAGGAAACATGGAAGCCCATTTCTGACGATAAAAAAAAAAATAGAAATAAAGTTAAGTAATTATGAGATTCAAAAGTCAAAATTATTAAATAAAAAGACAAAATTATGAGGTAAAAAGTAAAAAAATTATGACAAAAAGCCATAATTATGAGATTTAAATGTCAAAATTATGCCAAAAAGTCACAGTTCCAAGATAAAAAGTCAAAATTCTGATTATAATTATTATTATATATAATTATATATTATTATTATAATTATTATAATATAATTATAATATATGATTCTGATTATAAGATAAAAATTCATAATCATGATAGAAAAAGTCCAAATTGTGAGATATAAAGTCATAATTATGAGATTTAAAAGTCAAAATTATGAAATAAAAAGACAAAATTATGAGGTCAAAGTAAAAAATTCTGATATAAAAAGTAAAAATGATGACAAAAAGTCATAATTATGAGATTTAAATGTCAAAATTATGACAAAAAGTCACAATTCCAAGGTAAATAGTCAAAATTCTGATAGAGTCATAATTATGATATAAAAAGTCCAAATTGTGAGATATAAAGTCATAATTATGAGATATAGTCAAAATCATGATTAAAAAGTCATAATTATGACATTTAAATGTCAACATTATGACAAAAAAGTCACAATTATGAGATAAAAAGTCAAAATTATGATAAAAAATGAAGAAAAAAAAAACTAGGATAAAAAGTCATAATTATGAGATTTAACTGTCAAAATTATGACAAAAAAGTCACAATTACAAGATAAAAAGTCAAATTTATAAGATAAAAATTCATAATCATGATATAAAAAGTCCATATTGTGATATATAAAGTCATAATTATGAAATATAGTCAAAATGATGATAAAAAACTCATAATCATGAGATTTAAATGTCAAAATTATGACAAAAAAGGAACAATTATGAGATAAAAAGTCAAAATATGATTAAAAAGTCATAATTGTGTGATTTAAAAGTCAAAACTGTCATAAAAAGTCAAAACGATGAGATAAAAAGTCAAAATTATGATATTTTAAAGTCAAAATTATGATATTTTAAAGTCAAAATTAGGATATAAAAAGTCAAAATTAGGATAAAAAGTTATAATTATGAGATAAAACGTCAAAATTATGAAATAAAAAGTCATAATTATGATATAAAAAGTCCAAATTGTGAGATATGAAGTCATAATTATATGTTTATGTTTACGCATTTGGCAGACGCTTTTTTCCAAAGCGACTTACAGGGGAAAACCAATTAAATCACTCAATCAATCAAATTTTATTTATATAGCGCCAGATCACAAGAAAGTTATCTCTTGACATTTATATATAGAGTTGGTCAAAACCAGACTCTAAGTCAATTCTACAGAAACCCAACAGAATCCTCCAGGAGCAAACACTTGTGACTGGTGACAGTGGGAGGAAAAACTTCCCTTTAACAGCAGAAACCTCGAGCAGACCCAGACTCCTGGAGGATGGACGTCTGCCTTGACCAGTTGGGGTTAAAGAGAGAGAGTAGAGAAGGGGAAAAAGAGAGAGCGATAGAGATAGGGACTGGGGGAGAGGGGGAGAAGGGGGGAGTAGGGGGAGACACATGGAGGCGGTTGAGGATAAGTGAGTGGTGATGATGAGGGCAGGGAAGAGGCCGGACCACCGCAGCAGGTCCAGAGATAATCGTGAAAGAATCTGTGGTTGTCCTGGGAAAAAACCTTATTAGAATATTTAAAATGGAATGTTTGAAAGTGCTAGGACAGGAGGTGCTCTCGGAAGAGCTGGGTCTTCAGGAGCTTCTTGAAGATAGGCAGGGATGACTCTGTTCTTGTAGCACTTGGTAGAGCGTTCCACCAACGTGGAACGACCCATGAAAAGAGCCTGGATTGTCTTGTACAAGGTCTGGGGACCACCAGACTACGTTCCCCAGACGAGCGGAGTGGTCGTGGGGCGACATAAGCTTTTATTAGTGCACCTAAGTAGACAGGAGCAGACCCACTGAGAATTTTGTAGGCTAGGATTAAAGATTTGAATTTGATGCGGGCAGCTATGGGTAGCCAGTGTAACTCAATGAGTAAGGGGGTGACATGTGCCCTTTTAGGCTGATTGAAGACCAGACGCGCTGCTGCATTCTGGACCATCTGTAGTGGTTTGACAACACAAGCTGGGAGGCCCGTTAGAAGAGCATTGCAGTAGTCAAGACGGGATATATTATGATATAGTCAAAATTATGATTAAAAAGTCATAATTATGAGATTTAAATGTCAAAATTATGACAAAAAGTCACAATTATGAGATGAAAATGTGATTTAGAAGTCCAAATTGTCATAAAATGTCAAAACAAATAAAAAGTCAAAATTATGAGATTTAAATTTCAGAACCACAATTAAAAAGCTTATGAGATTTAAAAGTCAAAATTATGATAAAATGTCAAAATGATGAGATTTAAAAGTCATAATTATGAGATAAAAAGTTGAAATTTGGACATCCCAACAGAACACATGGTCCAGCTGTTGGAGCAGACAGACCACTTGTCACTTCTCTGGTCCTGAACCTGCACCTTCTTGCTTAAAAACCTCTTAAGGATAAAATGTTTAATACAACTACATGCGAAACTTCAGCGAATCAAGCATAAAGCAGCGTTTAAAGTGGTCCTCAGTCTACTCCATTTAGATCAGACAAGCCATAAAGTGCTGAGATTTGCCGAAAAGGTCGACTATATAGGCCATCTCATAATTATGACATTTTATCTCATAATTTTGACTTTTTTTTAATCTCATAATTTTGACTTTTCATGACAATTTTTTTTTCTTTAATTACCAGAAATGGGCTTCCACACATGAGTGACTTTATCTTATAACGCATTTAGTTTCAACCTTTTAAACATCTACTGTTCTAATAGAATGCATAACAACTGATCAAAAATACAGTGAATTTAAGCATTTTTAAGCAGCATGGTGGGGGGGGGGAAGAAAAATTATCTCATGCTGACACGGCTTTCCACCAATACGTCTCTCTATTGGCGTTGAATGGGAACTGTGAACAAAGCACATTCTCCACACAATTGTATGAAAAACAAAAAAGCGCATGGGAAAAAATGTTTAGCAGGGGGTGACGCATACTGTGGCCTATGCACGGCATAAATCTGGACAAAGTGAAGGGACAATATGACAAGAAAAACCAACAGAGGTGCAACTACTGGGTATGAGCAACTTTTTTTTTTCTTCAAATGACTAAAAAAAAGGCATATATTTAGCCCTTTGTGCTGCAGATGTCATTTCATAGAAGTATACACATTATGCACAAGCATGAAATTGCACAAGCGTTTGTTGTGCTGCACCAGGAGGCAACGCTATTGTAATGAAAAAGTTCTGAGATGGTCCCTGCTTCCACTGGTTCATGTCCGAATGTTCTCAGAAGCAACAACAGCTGCTGCTTCTGTGACAGATGCCAGAAAGACCAAGGAGAGAGAGAGGGAGAGAGGGAGATAGAGGGAGGGAGAGTGAGAGA